>NW_017305569.1:4522267-4551879 GCF_001594115.1 Trachymyrmex septentrionalis | reverse complement strand
TTAAAATTTTTTAGATATGATATTTATTTGATTGTATTTAATATACGTTTATTTTAAAATTATATATAAAGTACACAAATTTATTACATGATGAGCGAGCTTTGGAAAAAAATAGTCGTGATTTTTTCTTGAAACAATACACAAACCGGGCGTCGGAAACAATTTTCGGCAGAAGCCCGTGGAAATACAAAATCGCCTATTAACGGACCGAATGTTTCGGGAATCGTGATTGATGACCGTCCAGGGCGTTGATAGTTGTCCATTAATCGCAGCGAAACGAACGTCATGGGGGTAGGAGAGGGCCAGTATGGGAACGGCGATCAATGGTGAAATCCTTATCAGACTGAATGGATTGATAGAGGCACTTATCGGTACGGTCCGTTTGTACTCTTGACCGCCACGACACAATGATACCTGCCACGGTTTGATATCCAGGGGAAATAATCCTCCGAACATTTCCTCTGAGCTGTTTATTTCGGTGTTAATATAACTCATACTGTTCACTTGAAATAACATAGATTTAACTGGAGATGCACATTTTATATTGAGTAGTGAAAAATTAAATATTATTTTTTATTAACTCATAGAATTTACTTTAAGCCATTCTATGTATCAAAATTTTATAGTATTGTAATATAATATATTTCAAAATTAACCAAAGCTTCTCTTTTGTTTCAGGTAACTATCCAGATTGATATCCAAATAGTTTTTCCTGCCACTGTAAGTAAATATAACGCGATGTAAAAGATAAATATATATCGAAACACATACTAAAGTGTTTATAAATTAAAATGACTTAAAGCAATTAAATTTTAATTTTTAAGACGTATATTTGTATTTAAGAAAACAAAACATTTAGCAACAATTTTTCCCTTACGAAATGCTATTTATTGACATTAATACAAAAATTTATTCTAATATGTATTGACATTTTGAATTGAGCAGCTTAATAATTATTACATAATTTCTCAATTCATCTTTAAACGTCATTCAAAATTCACTTCTGCGAAACTGTATATAACACGACACTTTTTGCGTGATCTGAACTTAAGATTTGTGAAGTTCGTCTTTTGCTATCGTCTGACTCTTTGAAACGCACATAAACGCACTGCATGCAACGAACGGTGGTCATTCTGCCGAGTCGAGTATGACGCTAGACGAAAGCCAAGAAATAATTAACGATGTTCTCGAAGGGATAGTGGCGATCGCGTCGCCTTCAACGACTACGCGCGACGACCCTTCGCTTACCCTGAGGGACTTCGCGGAATAACGTCAGCTCCCCCAGCGAACTGTTCGCCAGCCATTCAGTTCGCATTTCGCAATACAGAAACATAAACTAGGGTCAGCGACCAACCGGTTAATGGTTGATGACGAACAAGTATCTTCCGTACGTGCGTAGAAATTCCTTTTGTTCGCGCGCTTGTCTAAAAATGCAAATATTGAAATTAACACGTAATTAACGGGTGGTATAATTTTCAGATGTGTAATGTCATGACGATGAGTTTGACAAATATAAGAAAATAATTCTTCGAAATATTGCATAAAAATATTTTAAAACCTTATTTTAACAATTACTCAAAGGAAAAAGATTTGTTGGAAAACAATTTGTTGGAAGGCAACGTGAAGCTTTGCAGAGCTCGCTTATATATATTTAGTCTGATTTAAATGTGAACATGACTATCATTAACATAATATTCATAAAACTTTAGTTGACTTTGCGAACAAGATAGCAGTTACATTATAAGTTGTTGAACATATTGAGTTACGTCTAATGGTGAAAATTTCACCGAGATTCTGCGAACCAATCGACGCGCGAGCTTCAGATGGATGGATGGGTACGCGGCGGATGAAGGATGTGGACATCGACATCGCGAACGGACAGGCCAGATGGATGGATCCAGCGGGCTTTCTCGTGCAAGGTCAATTCTTCGCGTGAGAAGCTGCAGAAAAGTTTATTCGCCGCCTTCCGCCCGCATATTCTCGCGCGTTCCTATCTCCGTCCGCGCGGCTTTATATACATTACATAATGATGTTTATCCCGTCGTACCGACGGGAACAATCGTCCCGAAAGTAAATATTTAACGTTATTTCGCGCAATGTTTCGAAGAGTGCGGAACGAGAAGCGCGGTGAATGGGAGGGAGAGGGGAATGATGAAGAGAATTGGATCTGGAGCAGAAACGGGAGCGCGTGGAAGAAGCGGAGGGCGGCGGAGGGTGGTGCGCCTTCGGGGGGGGTGAGGAGAAAACGAGCGTTCCCTGCGAGCGTTTGTCTTTGAATTTTATTCGAGACGCTGATAATACGCGCTTCCGCCGGGAATTGCGCGATTCTTGTTTTATACGGGAAGGTAAACGCCGCTGCGCGCCATGCATCGAATTTCAATGCTCCCTCGGAGTCGATGGTTGAAGCGACGGTTCCAGGCGGTTCAACGATTCTGGTGGTTGGAAAATTTGAATTCCCTTTTATAAAGGACCAAGTGTGTCGCGTTGGAAAATAAAAGTCGTTTAGGATACGTGAGAATTTTATTCATCTCTGCGCGTGTTTTTTATCGTACTGCAGCATATTTAAAATTTTGTTAAATTAAATAAGCAATTTTCATTTGCTAACGTGTTTTCTATTGTAATATTTTCGTATTCCTATATTTATTAATCTATGCGGTCAACAATATCCACTTGTATTCGATATTTTTTTCCGCCACTGTTTTAAAATGTTTCGATTAGATATACGAATAAAATATTACGTTATATTACTGAATTCACATTACAGACTCAACGTGAGCGTGTGACGTCAGCGGAAATTGTGTTTCACTTCCCCCGTGCTATGTTTTGTGGATCGAGCTCGCGATTTCGGGATCTCGCGCGTATCTAACACATCCTGAGAAAAAAAAGCTCAAAGTTTCGAGATCCCGTAGCCGTGATATAGGCATGATGATATATGGCCGACGATAAAGCCGAGACACATTGAAAGGCCACGATCGATTTCGCTTGGTTTTCTCGGTCTGCCATTCTTCGAAACGCCGTTGCCGCGCGCGCTTTCTCCCATCGTCTTGGAAATGAATCGCGGGATCTATCGATTCGGCCCTAGATGCTGTGGACGTTCGACATCTGCGCGTTTATCGAATTTATAGGGTGAGACAGGGGAGTGAAGTAAAGAAAAACTGGTATCGCCGAGTGGGACTGAAAATGCAATAAAGTGCCTCGTTGCATGCAATTATGCATTTGTGGCGATAAAGAGAAAGAAGTTGATAGGAATAGATGAGTCAGCAAAAAAAAAAAACTGACATCGTTTATCGTCGTTTCGACGTCAAATGACATCAAATAACGTCTTTAATGTGAAAATGGCGAAAAAAATAACGTAAACTCGTTCACTAGGGAGTTTTCTAAAAATTACAAACCGCCATTTAATTGATAAATAAATAAATATCCATGGTAAGACAAGTTTATAATTTTAATTTGATCACTGGATCTCAATTACTGGACGATACAAACCTTTTCCAGTAGGCGAAGGAAAGGGCAGAGGGACGGAAGTGAGAGTCGAGGTTGAGTCTGGCAGGGAAGAAAGGAGAAATAGGCGGAGAATAGGCGGGAGAATCAAGACCGCTGACGTAGCACTGTCCAAGCCAAATGGCCAAAATGGTCAGCCACCGTCGGTAATGGCCCAATAGACGCTCCTTACATTGCCGCAAGATATTGTTTAGGCTCGCCGTTTCCAACCCTCGTCGCCTCGCTCGCTCGCGATTTTCGATTCGAAGACTATTTCTGCGAACGCGTGGCTGCTGCGCCCCGCCATTTCCACGTTATGTTATCACTCGTAGAGGTATCGTTGGCGCGCGATCGGCAAGTCGATAAAAATTTTCCTTGTAGTAAGCATAGTTTTCTTTTACTGCGGCGGTAGTCGTTCTATGCCAATCGCCCGAGGTGTGTGTGTCTTTTTCGTAGTTGTTCTTTCGGACGAATACTACTTGTATAAATAGCTCGTCGTGTACTCACTTACATTTTATGTATAATGTTTTCTTCTATAACAGTTGTTTCATAAAAACGCCTTCTATATATGTCGCATAAAGTGACTTATTTTATTGCAAGTTTGTGTATCTTGGAAAGACTTCTACCTGTAGAAATTCGCGCAAATGTGGATATAGAATTAAGAATTTTTTCATTAAGTAAATACTGCAAAATTAAGCAATATGAAGAAGACAAGCACCGTGTATTAAAGTCAGAGGATGTGTTAACGCAATGTTCGTTATTAGTTGTAATTACAGTTATTATTATTATTATTCAAATTTAGATTTGCCAATTAAACCATTTAAATACGGTCATAATTTTTCGCTTATGTGACTACTGAAAAGTTGAGATGTGATGGATCGGCAGCATTACTTGAAATATCGCTGGAATAAGAAATTTTATTTCGACAGTGATTTGTCCGTTTGACTGAGAGATTCCAGGGCCCTCGAGTACTCCTTGTTGGCCATTATAACTTTCTGGCGTCAGGTAGTAATTAAGTCTGCAATAAGGACGAGTGGCCTGCCACCCATTAAGACAACGATGGATCGACACTTTGTGCGGCGGGCACGAAAAAAGGTCGTCCCGTCAAATGAACCGAAAGGAGATCCGATGAAAGAAATTGTCAAAGTAAGAGAGGAAATAGAGAGAGTGGGAGTACGCGATAGATGGTAGAGAGGATACTTTACGCGATAATTTTGTCGTAATTGCTAGTAGCAATTATGTATTTTTCATATAATGGTCGAGCTATCAATTACTTTTTTTTTTAGTTGGTTATAAAATCATTTTATTTCATACAAAATAATAAGTACTACGAGAATCATAATTAATATATAACAATCATAATTAATTCTTCATAATTAAAAAAATTCAATCTTATGTATTTTATTTAAATTTATCAATATTTATTACATAAAATTTTGCATTATTTCAATTATCGTTTATTAAAAATGAGCCTGCATTTTATGGATGTGGAGAGAGATTGTAATACATAATAATGAGAAAAAATTATTCTTAGGGGTATTATCTTATCTAGGACACTCAAGCGTCGCCACGTTCTTTTATTTATAATCTATGGAGGACGAAGTCTTATCTTGCGACTTTTTATTGCCACCGGTGTCACTCCTACGAAAGTTCCAAAAACTGCTACTTTTCTCAAACTTATTCGAAGCAGTCAGCCAGAAATACACAGAAAAGTTTACGGAATTCGTTTTAATTATCTCATCGCGAACGCTGAGTGACATTGCAAAGATGAAGATCCATATTAATATCACTTTTTAAAATATCTTTTATATTGCTCAAAAAGATACGAGAAGTACCCTAATTAAACTTATTAAACTCTCTGAAACACAATCGGCAATAAGACAGATGTTGGCAATAAGACTTCATGTATCCTTTCGTCACATTTTTCAAGGAAAATTTCGAAATCTCTCTCGAGTACTTTTCTAAATATGCGCTTCGCATAGATCTCGCAAAAACTCCGTCGTTTCTGATGGCCGCATTGATCACCTCTGAGTCCGACGTGCGGCGGGGGCGGTAGACAAGGACGCGCCACGTGAGTTACCGCCGAATACGATATGCTCCCGATGCAGATGCAGATACCCAGACGATGTAACGACCGGTAGGGATGAGACTGCAGTTAGGCACGGCCAGTGTCTCCGGGGTACCATGGTATCCAGAATGGTGAAGTTCGCCTGGTAGATTCCCTGTGTGACCCGTCCTCTCCCATCGTCCTTCTCCCTCCGCCGCTCCCGTCCCGCCCCGTCTCCGTCGCTCTCTTTCGCTACAATACCGCGTTCTCCGGAAATTCCATGGAAGTCGAATCTCGCGCCACCCATCCGCCCACATAATTCCAGCAGGCGAGAGCTGTTCGGTTAATATCTCCCGCTTGCTGACACCGTCAAATAAAACATCCCCGGGTCGTCTTCGGGCTGGCGCGGGGCTGGGCCCGAGGAAGGTGTAACCTATGGTATAGACTCGAGACGCCGAGAGAGGAAATCTCGGTTCTTTATATACGTACGTATAGATACACCACGCATCATCCGGCTGATGCGGCACTTTTTTGTGCGGCGCCCGGAATAAATGTGAGGAACCTGCAGGCATTTCGTTTTGAGGAATGTCGCGGGGGAAATGGAACAGGGTTGACGCGGCGATTCGCGCGCCAGGAGGATTATGCCCGCTGTCGGGAATGATGCGTACATGTAAGGTGCTCCACGCGAAGAAGATGACGGGATGTACGAGATGATGCTCCAAATGAATAAATGCGCGACTTTTTGATAGCACTTCAATTTTGATCAAGATCTGTTCTCGATTTTTCGAAATATAAAATTGCTGAAACTAACGAAAAATTCACGCAGAAACTATTATAGTTAACCTTTTATAATTTAATCATTAATTAAGTTACAATTTAACAAAAATGATCTCACAACGCGCGCTATTCGTTGGTCCGTCGGAGAAAGCAGCACATAGCTGAAGGCAGACCATCATTTTGAGCATTTGCGTTAAAAAGAAATAGAGAGTTTCCGCAAAAAGAGAGGGAGAAAGGCGTTCGGAGTAGTACAGAGTGGCAGAGAAATAGGTACTCGGAATGCGCGGAAAGGGGGGGTGGAAGGGCGACAGAAAGCTCCGGGGAAGGGGGTGGGAGATTCGCGCATATCCGATGCCGGGAGGGGGCAAGAGGGTGCGAGGGGGTAGGGAGATAAGGCTAACACAGCGAGAGAATGAGAATGAAGGGAGAGACGTTTCCACTATTGATCATCGAGGCTCAGAGTGTAATGCTAATCATGCCCCCTCGCTCGTACCCGTTCCCCAACGTTCGCAGCCGCACCTACCCCCGGCAACTCTACCTCACCCGCCACCCTCCTCTCTCTCTCCCCCGTTGATTCTCTTACCCGTCTCTCACCCTTCCGCCACCAACGTCCCTTCTGTGACACAGAGCCGGCAAGATATCGACTCTGACACCCATGCGACCTATAAGCAAGACCGGGCTCTTCACCCCCGTCATTTCTATCTCGGAGAGATTCTCTCCCATAGATTTAGGAGAACCGGACTTATTTCAGAAGTATGCAATGTGCAAGTTTTGCTAATTGATTAGGTACTATTAATCGGCTGCATTTATTAACTGTATTATTGTATTCCCGCATTTATCGCATAAAAGATACTTGAATTTTTCTCTATCATATTAAAATTTCCATAACTATCAAAAATATATCCGTTAAATGATAAATATAAAGGAAGTGTATCTTCTATATTTTTTTATATTTATTTATTTTTATAATATTATAAGAACGTAAATATTGTTGTGTATCTCAAAAAAAGGGTACATTATCGTTTCTTCAGTAACAAACTTATAAGTAAATTTAAGTTAACAAATAAGTGGACATATGTTGGCTTATTTTTAATTTTTTATTTTATTGTGAAAACAAATACTAATATCAGCAGCAGACGGCAGTGTATGAAGATATATTAAATTAAATTAAATAAATTGAATTGCGAACGATTTTTAATCGCGTATGGAACGGAAGAGCACTCACTGAAACAAGAGAGGCGCAGTGCTGATACAATTAATTCTCGAAGCTCTTAAATTCCGCGCCGTTCACCGTAGATGCACGTCGGTGTGCGATCGCAACGTTCGTCGTACCGGTAACGTCAACATTTGCCGCCGGTCGAAGGACCAGCGGCGCGATTAATAATTTCGACCGGGCATCCGCCACCGCGCGCTGTCTCCGGCCGCGGCGCAACAATATTTGCCGCTCTTGCAGCAACATTTTTCCGTGTGCCCGCTTTTATTTTCATCGGCAGTCGTCAGATCCTGCCTTCATAATTGAACGAGTCGTAAAGCACACGTCTCCGCCCACTCCGTTCAGCCCTTTACTCTTCCTCCCGTCTACGCATTCGCGTCCACGCGGGATCAAATTATCCATTTGAATATGTATTGTTTGAACGGAGCATCGAGAAACTATTTTGGTCTGCGTGATTCAGAAATGGAAGACGATGGTTGACACAAACCATTATGAAAACGGTACTGCAGATTATACAGTTACAATTTTCCTTTTTTATGTTTTTTTTTTTTAGTCGCGGCGGTTCTGTATATAAATGGCAGCAGAATATATAACAACATAGGTCGTATAAAGTTGCATATTAAAGAGCGGCGCTCGAGCGTAAATCTATGGTTAGATTATCAAAAATCTACATTAAATGCAGATAATATATTTATTTTATTTTATTCCGATATCAAGTTACAGAAATATCTAATATAAGTCCAACACAAAAAAGTGTCTGAGTGGTTGAGCCGGGGGAATCGATCGAGTCTTAACTGATGAATACGCATGACATTAATATTGCAAATAATAAGAAGTCACGTTGAAAGGGAGATTGAAGGCAATATAATAATTACATCAGCATATCGGTAAATAGGAGTCAGCAACCCTCGCCTGTTGGAACTTCGAATCCAGTGATTCGTAGCTGAGCACATAGTAAACTGTTGTAAACATACGATGCAGAATTCTCGACTCAATCACTTCCTTCGGTCTGAAATAGTGATTATAAAAAATGAAAGACAGAACGTGAATTCGTTTTACCGATTTAGTGGAGTTAAATTAAATTTTAATTTGTAATTTATACGGACATTATATATTACAGATATGAAACGCGAAATCTAATAAATTTCTATAATTATAAGAATAATTACTTCTCTTATCAATAGTCGCTATCTCCCAAATTTAATATCAGACGATCCACTTGGTTAAATAAAAACAATCGTGTTACGATACTTCGTGGGTGACACGCATGCTGGCTTCGCGATATCTCGAGGGGTAACACGATGGAGAGGAGCGTAGTAAAGCCCCTAATTTCTCAGGGTAAAAGTTGCCAGCCGTAAGCATCTCCGCGAGGGGTTGAGTCTGTGCCAGTATCAGGGTGAATGGAGAAAGACGCGGTAGTCAATCGACAGGCGAAGGGAGGGAAGAGGGAGTTTATATTGGGAAAAAAGACTCGGGCAGCAACAGCAGCACCAGCCAGAGAGTGAAACGTTTAAACTTTTTATGAGTTGCTGCGTCGTCGCTCGAGCGAAGAAATTTCAATTTTGCCGCCCGCCCTCGTGCCGCTCCTCGCGCCGCGGAGGAGCAGCCTTTCGACGGATCCCTTTTTCTTTCAACCCCCCAGGAGCGATACCGTCACTTGCTGAGAATTTTGGCACATCCGGCTGCGATATCCGCGCGGCTAATTTGCCTCGACACCACCTCCTCACACTTCGAATCCTGACAATCTCCGGTCCCTCATTGATTCGCGTATTTGTTTAATGAGGTTCCGAGTTCCAATCGGAGCACAGAACTTTATAAATAAGTTTTTTCGAATAAAAAGAATAGCCTATGTATGATTGAGTGAAAACAAAATTGGAAAGAGATAATCTCTAGGCATCTTTTTTACTGTACTCTTTTTTTTTTTCTTATGCTAGAAACGATATTTTTATATTATTCCATTAATTAGTTTTTTAAATCTTTTTCGGGAAAAAGCTCTTTTATATATATTATAGTGATTTATATGCATTCTACATCTTTAGAATCTTTAGAATCGCTTTCCGGGGATTTGTAAGGTTTTAATAGATTACGTCGCGTCAAGCATTAAATATGTCAAACAGACATTTTATACTAGTCAGGGTTTGGCTATTCTTACACGCGCATGATTTTACCATACATATTAAATTGCATAAATTATATTCCAGAATGAATATCTGTACCTGAAATTATCGCACGCGATTGACCTTATCGATCTACCTTTAGTGGATGTGTTACAGTCATTTTTAAGATTGCAAAATATAACTCGACGTATCTTATCTTATTAAATATTGCTTGTTATATATTTCGTAATTTAATTATATAATTTAATTTCTATCTTCCTTATAACTACACAATATAATTATGTTTTATTAGATTAACATGGAAATATTCTGTTATATTATTATTATACTTTTTCATGTTATACACTCGAGTTCTGTACACTATGTAGTGAACCGACTGAAGGCAATGCAAGGCAGTTTCGTAGTTCCCGTCATCTCATCCTCTCTGCCAGGTCATAAAAGTCTTGATGAAGACGTCAATGAATATTTATCCTTTCGTTCCGTCGAGGCTTCATCTTGCCTCAACCCCGCCGGTGGTCTGGTGATATTCCTTTCTTTTAAGACGAGACATTAAGCGGGGTCGATTGGCGAAGTTTCATCAGTATTTAATCCAACATCCTAATGCTGCGTGAGTCCAAGATAATCACATGTCTTTTTAGAAACAAGAACCGTCATTTGACGTATATTAAAAGTTATTTTAATAATATGTGCGAATTATATAATGTACTATTTATATATTATTTTAGCTGCATTTTTTTCTGCATTATTGAGCTAAATTAATATATAGCAGTAAAAAATTGCGTCGAAATTTTCTAAAAATATTTTAAATCTATGAATAAGATTGGTATAAAATACATGTATTTTATTATATTATGATCGAATTAACAATTAAAAAAAATATATAATATATTTATTTGCGATTTTTTCTGCTTTAGAGAACAAAAAATGTTAGAGGACGAAAAAAATATGAATATTAAGTAACACACGATGTCATTGATAAACCCTAATTAAGTCTTGTGAGTTTGGCTACACAAATTAGAAACACGATGGTGCAAGAAGAGGAGAGAAAAGTAAAGTGGGTGTTCTTGTGAGGATGACCACCACGAGGTAGACGACGAAACACTCTACAATGTAGAAGAAGAAAAAGACGGAAGCACCGAAAGGCAACGGCCCAGACAAACGCGGAAAGGCAATGTCAGCATTGCGCAGATCCTCTCGCCGTCGCCACCGCCTACTGCCTCCCCCCGTTTTAATATGTTGACGCTCCGTTGGATTGCGGGGGAGAAGGAGAAGACGAGGGACAGAATGGTGAAAAAAAAGCTAGGAGGAAGAGAAGTGAAAAGGCAAAAAGAAAAATATATCCTACGGACAGGATCGCCGGTAAGGGGCGGTCGCGAGGCTGTGTAGAGGCTGCAGTCAGGGGGTGGTGGTGGGCGCCCGCAGGGTTGGGCATCCCGGGGACGGCACAAACAGCAGCACCAGGCGAAAAGAAAGTTTGCCGTGTAACAACAAAAGACGTTTGTTATTGGCGCAGCATTTGAATTGTCTCTGTGTCGGCGGGCCTCCTTATTGGCCGAGCGTCGGCGACGCGACTCCTGCGCTGGTGGGGGGGTTGCAAAGGGTGGTAGCCACCCCCACGGCTTACCACCCACTCCCCACCGGCCCCACTTCTTGCCCCCTCCATCGTCGCTCCTACTTTGTCCTCGAGAGAGAGAGAGAGAACGCGGCTATACACGCGGCTAAGTGTACCGGCTATCTGGACTACGAAGCTACCCCCATACCGTTCCTACCCGTCTCGATCATCCTCCCCGGATAGCGGCTGGGCCCTGGGATGACCCTTTCCGAGTACCTACCTTACGTACGCGGACCAACCTCGTATCTGCTCGTAACGACGGGGGAGAAATGCCTCGCAGAATGCAGGCGTGACTCTTATTTAATTTTGCTGCTTGAGCTACCAGCATCCGGCGAGTAGCGTTTGGAATTATGCTGGGGAATGCAATAACGGTTAGGGAGAAGGCTTTAATATCGCTGATAATTAACGAATGGCTATAGTATAGCTGTGTCCTTCATAAGAATTTTAATTGGTATAATTTAGTTAAAAGTATAAGATTAATTGGATAATGTATAATATATATAATTTTGCATAATAGAAAAATGAGAAGATTGAATAAAAGAAAGAGAGAGAGAGAGAGAGAGAGAGAGAGAGAGAGAGAGAGAGTTGTATATGTATAGCTACTTAATGTTTTCATAGATGTGATTTTTTTTAATACAAATTAAATTAGAGGATATGGACAATTACGTTTCTATTCGTTTGTCTAGTAAAATTATTATTATTACATTATTAAAGATCCTTAATTTATACATTATTGATTGTACATCAAGAAATGTGCAAATAACAAAATATAAAATTTATTCCCGCGTGCTATAGCCTGACAGTACAATGGGAACTCAACAGGGCGCAGACATCCTTCTCGTATCGATTCTTTACTTCTTTCATATCCGACTTCGATCACCGTCGCGGCATTATCTAGCTGCGCGATTCATGCGCACAATCTTACCCGACACAGTTTTATATTCGTACCTATCGCGCGCTACGACGTATATCAATGGATCGGTTCCGGAATGTTTTAGTAGACCTGTGCTGATACCTACCTAGATTATTGTTAGCAACATCTGCTCCTAACGATTATTCTTGGAATTATACTGCAAATTTATGACGCAGGTCGAAGCCCCGTTTTACGAGACGCTTTCGTATCGAAAACTTCGATCTCTTGATGTAACTTATGACTCTCTCGGCTTAACTTATGGCGATCGCTTGACTATAGCTGCTATTAATTAACGTAACGTAACGTTTCACTATGTTCTTCTGTTTTTTTAGCTGGCCATTTCTTGATGCAATCGATTTTATTTGGCTCGTAATATTCATCAGAGTAACGTAACATAATAAAAAATACATGTAACGGGCTGTTCAAGTTAAACGAATAGTCCATTACATGTATTTTTGGTTGTCCTTTGCGAATATAATATACAATAATATCAACAATAAAATAAGAATTACAAGTTACATTAACTCAAACGTTTCGACCATTACTCTGGTCATCTTCAGTGATATCCAAATATAAAAAAATTATGTAGGTAATCTATACATAATATAATCAATGTGTTGTTCATATATGTATTATAATCAGTCATTTAATAGCAGCGATTTAATAATACATTTGGCAACATATCTTATATTATGTATAATAAGGAAAATTAGAAATGAATTTTAACATTGTGTGTAAATGTTCAGTTAATTTTAATTATTTTTTATTTTTAAATGACGCAACACAATATTCGATCAATTCAATATTGTACAAAATATTAACTAAAAAACAATATATTAAAAATAAATTAAGTCATAATTATTGGCGTTTATTTTATTTGTATGCAACGATTAAATAGTGCGTTCATGTTTGATGATTCACCTTTTGAACTCTTGACCGAACGAACGGAATTTGGCTGGATCAAATGGCATAATCTGTTCGTGGTATCTGTATTAAGAGCCAATGAATGACATAAATCAGTATTTGTTGCCTATGGACAATGAGTAATCATTGACAGATAATATCAGACGTGTCCACTTGATATAATCGAATTAACTCGAATTTGGTTACGTTATCATGGAGCACTACTACTATAATTAATCGGTGAAAATTGTAATTTTAGATACCACATTTGATCTCACCGTTAAGGGTTTATATTCGCTAGTTAGACACGCTGCCATATTAATTATAGCGTCACGCAGGTCGATGGGAGAAATAAATGCCGTGATAAATGCGGGACATTTGATAAAAATTTGCATTAAAGTAAATTACGGTTGATGGATGTAAAAGAAGCAATAAATGTCGTCTCGAATCGTTTTACCTGGGAGACACATTCTGCAATATGTGGAATATACAAATTGAAAGGCAGCGTCACGTGTTCACGTTATAAAAAAAATATGAAAATTTGAATGCAATGAATTATATTCAGTACGTTTCCAACATTGTGCACTTTCTCTTTCTTTCAACTGTTTTACGTGGGTATGTATGAGTGTGATTCTTTGATTAGTATGCTTAATTAAATTTTATTTAATGACAAAAGTATGGAGATAATAATAAGTAACTTTAAATAAAAGTAAATTTATGAAAAATGAAAGTCTTTTTGCATTAGAAGTGCACAATTTCATTTTTTAATCTAATTCCAAGTTAAGTTAAAAGGAACTTTAATATATAGGTTACATTGAAAGATGTTGTTGTAAACATTAACATTTTATTTTGTTAACAAATATAAAATATAAAATACTTATTAACACAGATTAACGAGTATTAATAAAAAAATATTTTATTGTTTCCTACATGAAAATTAATTTTGAAGAGTCTTGAGTTAAGTTAAAGTGGTGTCTGAGAAATGCTGTGTATATATATATATAAATATTAGATATAAAAATAGACGGTATTTTCTAGGAAAAGTTTCTATCGATTACTCAATCATACTCATGAAAAAAAAAACTTCTACTTCCAGTGTCGGAGACTATTTTCGAGAAGTAGAAACTATTTCTGAGAAACATTACCGATAACATAATCTTCTGAAATAGCTGAAATGTTACGCGCAGTTGTTGCATACAATAGAAAACAAATAACGATAAGCTCGTAGTAAGAAATACATTTTTAGTATCTATTCTAAGAACAAGAAAAGTGTCATCATACGATGAATCAGAACTGGCTGATTATAAACGCGACGTTTATACGAACGAAGTCCTTATGTATTTTCGAATGGTAAGTTTAACATAATTCTTCCTCGGATAGTGCCGTCAGTAGGCAGTCGAACGACGGAGTATACGTGTGCACGAGCGTCCGTTACTCCGTTCCATCCTCTCTGTTGGCGCTCGCCCACCTGCATCGCTGGGAGAATGCGTCTAAAGCCACCCCAGGCTGCTGGCCCTTGCATCCCTCTCGAGAGAGGCGTGCGCCGCCTCCGATCCCCACTATGACGTCCGCCCCTATATCGTTTGCCCCTCTCGCGTCCTCCCTCCTGTTACTGCCGCCGTCGCATAAAAGCGCTGGATGCGGGGTGAGATGCCCCTAAAAGCTTGCACCACGCGCGAGGTGGCGAGAGAGAAAGACGGATCGGGAAGCATGGAAAAAGAGAAGGTGTGAGAGAGGGAGAGGGAGAGGGGGGGGAGAAAGAGAGAGAGACGCAGCGACAAAACGATGAGAAAGCAGCACCGAGACAACTAACGGCGCACGAAGCAACCGCGATCGCTGGAGAACGCTGAGGAGAGAGAGAGAGAGAGAGAGAGAGAGAGAGAGAGAGAGAGAGAGAGAGAAAACGAAGAGCTTACAACTTGCCTCTCGGCTGCCTCTGGAGGGGGGAAGTCCCCCCGCGCGTCCCCTACGGCCGCCCCTACTTTCCTTATCTCCCTACCTTCTCTCGCCCCGACGCCGGCAACCCCCTCTCTTGGTTTCTCTCGCTCACGCTCTTTCTCTCGCTCCCCGTATGTATGGTTAAATATTGCATTATTGTTTTAACGGCAGGGAGGAAAACAGCGCAGCCGGTCGTGCCCGCCCGCAGAGTTGCGCGCATCCGTGCCGCGTGTACACTTCTGTCGCGTCCTCGGCCGGCCGCTTGTCTCGTCGTGAGGTATTGCGGCATCGCGTCGCGTGCGAGCGAGTCAGTTATCTTCGTAGTCCTTATCACCGTTGTCGTTGTACACGCGTCGAAACCTAGTCATTCACCCCGTCCATCCCTTTCGTACTACTGCTACATCGTCGAGGCATTTCCTCGTTCCTCAATACAGTAACGTCCAATGATCTGGTTAGCATTCCGCGACACATTCCGCGTGCCTTTCCCCTCCTCCCTCAGCTTTGCATCCCCGCCACCGTCCGTATCGCGGCGACCACCCCTATACCGCCGAGAATGACTACGGAGCCACGTCGCGACCCAGTTGTGTTTCGCGTGCTTTCGCGCGTCCGCTGTTTAGCGGACGAGCCTCCGCTCGGAACGGGTTGCAGCAGCAGCAGCAGCGGTAGCAGCAGCAGTGGTAGCAGCAGCAGCAGCAGCAGCCACCGCCGTTAGAGATTCGCGCGCACCCTTCACCCCCCGCAACGTACAAATCCACCCAACCCGCGGCCACAACCACCGCCTTATCCCGCGCTTTCTCCACCAGCCAGCCGACGTAGCTGCGCAAGGCTATTCTCGGGGGTGCCACCCCCCGGCACCTTCCCTTCCCGCTCCCCCCACCTCTCTCCTTTTGTACACCAATCCCTTCCCTCTCTCTTTTTCCTGTGTGTATGCACCCTCTCTCTTTCTCACTCGCCTCTCTCTCTCTCTCTCTCTTTCTCTTTCTCTCTCCCCTTTTTCTCTCTCTGTCACCGTATACCCTACGTTTACTACCCCTACCCCCTGTGCCCGGCATCTCAACAACAAGTACTCGCTACCCGGTAGCATCCGACACAACACAGCAAGTCGCCCTACCACCGCCTTCGAGGCCACCCTCGAAGGCCTGCCTGGGGTGCCTCGCAGCGTCGTGGCAAACACGGTATCGCCTACTGAGCGTGGATGTCTCGAGACAACCGGCAGATATACCGCGGAACACTGCCAGCGCCTTCTGACACCTTTGGGGTATGTTTCTCCCTCTCTCTCTCTCTCTCTCTCTCTCTCTCTCTCTCTCTCTCTGTCTTCCTTCCTTGTGAGCATACACGGACACATCGGGCACACGTGTGTCCGTGTGTTCGGACTGCCTCTCTCTCACTCTCTCTTTCCCTCGCACACTCGCGCTTGCTCTCTCGGTCGTCTCCAGTATGTCCATCTCTTTCCTTCGCTCAAGTTCATTTTGAGGCGACCTGTCGATCTGCTTCTCTCTGTCTAACGGTTCACCAAGATCGTTCTACGATCGTTTTCCTTGAGCGTGTTGCGAACATGCGAGAGAGGGAAAGAGAGATAGAAAATGACAAAGCAACGAGCTTTGCACTGACAGTGAATGGAGTGAATTTTTTAAGCGATACTTTTTATGTATCAATGTTGTGCGTGAATCCCAAGTTCCATGGAAATGACACATGGCGGAGTGAAGATATGAGATCCGTCGTGGTTGAACTATTAGCGATTGACAAGTGCGTACGTTCACGGATGTGCGGTTATTCACTTGCCTTGCCAATCTCATCGCTGTTGCAGCAGGATGCAATAATTGTCAAGTTGCAGCACAAGTGTAACAGTGATTTAAAAGTTACTTTTAAAAGATACGAGAAGTGATACAGTGTAACGATGTGCATTTATCGAAGGAAACGCATTTTTTTCTTTTAAATTATAACGCCAATAATATTATTACGCACAATATGCTAATAATGAAAAAAATATTTAACGAAATATATCGTACATAGTCGACACGTCGTAAATTAATTTGATTGCAAAACGATGTAATTGTATAATGGAAAATTTGCAGTTTTGTGTGTTGTCCGTACTGTTGATGAGTAAAACTAGCATAGCTAGTTTCTAGAACTAGGAATCTAACCAATTAATTTTTACACAGAAATTGAATATAAAATACATATCGTGTTGAAGTGAAATGTTCGTCATCGGTACATTTATTCGTTCGAGATACTTATGTACGAGATTCGTGTTTACTGGAGTTACGTGGTACAAATCAAGATAAATATTGCGACTAAAATCGTAATAAATATAACAATATCAGTGAAGAAAAACATTTCGAATGACATCAGGCCAACGTGCAGCCACGTTGACTTAAAGTCGTCGCGAGTGCTATCAGGACGTCGTGTCAATTTGTAGCAACAGCAACCGAGGCAATCAAACAGGTGTGTAAGCGTAAACTCGCCGCGAATGCAGCGATCGATACGATGGCTACTTACAGCTTCGAAATTCTTGACAAGCATTTAAAACAAGCGGCTTAATTTTCACGATGTAAGCAACCGATAATGCGTCTCGCGTATTCCGTAACTTTAAACACGACGTGACTTAATGAGCAATATTTGTAATCGCGACCACCCTTTTGCGACGCATTACGTTGTTTTTTTTTCTGCAATGTCTTAGGATGTTACTGCTCTTGAATACAGAGATACGGTTGTACGCTCCAAGTGTACAACCGTAAGAACGTTTGCACGTTTAAATGTTGTATATTCGATAAAGTGCGATGAGAAAGTATTTTATTATTTTGTTTTCATATTTCTTTTTTTTTAACTTCGAGAAAATATTTACGATATTTTCATATACATATTTTTAGAAATTAATTTGTCTTTTATCGTGCATAACTACTCTGTAATTACAGTAGTTAGTCGCGTTCTTATACTTATCTGACGGAGTTAGACAACTAGGCATCATTATCTCCGGCAGTTATCGTAAGGTACGGATAACAACCGTTGCAAATTTGGTGTTAATATGTCAAATTGCATCTTTGTCCCCTTGTATAAGCCGTGGTTTGTTATTATTTCATAAAAAGCGCCGTCAATTATGTCAGCAACCCGATGCCATTATTTTCAGCGCGAAAAATTAATTTCCTCTAAGTGCATCCATTTAATCGACGAAAGTATTGTTCCGCTTTATCTTGTTTCACGTACGTGAAGCCGCGTGTACACGTTGACAAAGGGGGAACGCAGTGTTTACGCTTTATCGTCGGCCAAGTTGTTTTCTTTATCGATCGCGATTGTTATCAGGTCATCTTGCAAGCCATCGCTTGCAATTGCATCTACTGAAACGCGCTGAATGCGCCTGTTCTATAAAAGTTTCCCAAGTCGGTAAGAAACATCGCGCACAAAGAGGTTTTTAAATGATGTTCATTTTCCATGCTTTGAACAATATCGTGAAACGAAGTTGGAAAAAGTTAAAGCAAGTCAAATGTGATATTTTTCCATAACTGTACGATTATTTTATTTTTTCGTACCGTTTTTAATATTCGTTATTTCGAATTTTTACAAATAATTGGGAGGATAATATTGGATTCGTAAGAATAAAATTTAATTGAAGTCATCTCGAGGACGAAATAAAATTACGATAAATCAGAAGCATCTACGAATAATAGCAGCATTAGAAAAAAAAGTATGATAACGCAAAGAGGGTTGAAAGAATATTCAAATGAAGAATTGCTATTAAATGGAATATCTGAATCATCTAGATTTTTAAAGACGATGATCGAGTAGAGTAAGTAAAACGTAATATCAGCGTCAGAAGCGCGAAAGATCGTCGAATAATAATAAATCAGAGAAGTTATCAACATCTGTCTCTCTTCGTCATCATTCTTCTTTGTAGCAAGTAAGCGCACGATGACTGATATATGTTCCGTTCTCATACAACTTGGCACAAATCTACTAGGTCTAGACCCATGAATAAAAAATGAGAGGTGTGGAGTGAAGAGCGTGCTATTCTCTTTTGACGTGTTGTGAGCAGCTGCTGAAATCGTTGGATCAATTTTTGCATTCATACGCCGACATAGGGTCTGCAGGCGGTCGCTATTAACGGCGTTGCATTTTTCGTAGAAAATAGCATATTTAAAATTCCATCGAGTAATAAATTGAAATGGCGGTATAAAATATCAGTTTAAAATTTTACCTAATCGCATTTAATGCCAGTCGTGCGCGCGTGTCGTAACTAAAAATGCATTCCATGAGATATTTTGTCACCGTTTCATTTTATTGTTATTGCTGTTGACATATTGTTATCGTCGTTGAAAATGAAACTTTTAATAGTAATTATAAATAGAAATATGTTTTTGCGTTCTTATTGTGTCATTATTTTACTGCTTACAACGGTAAAAAAACAGAATTTCTTATCATAGTTTGTGATTATCTACTATGTTTTCTGTCTTTTAATGACTGTTTACGAACTGTATCTTGTCAAATGTTTCACAACGTTTAGTGTCGCAAAAGTTTAAGCGAAAATGTTGATTGATGATCGACTTGAATACTTTTAGTTCTTTTCAAATTAACATGCATATTATATTTCTTAATTTTTAAATACTCTCTTCAGAGATGAATTATTTCTAAATTCAATTGTTTGCATTAAATATACGTATATTAATGAGGTATATAAATGCAATCGATGCAAGTCAGTCACTGAGGATTTTATTCATAGTCGTGATTCAACTTAAGATCCAATTTGAGCTAAGTTTGAATCAGTCTTTCATTTGAAAAATCCTTCTCAAACCACGATTTAATAAATTATTTCATGATTAGTTCAAACCTAACTCGCCTGAAATGAGAATCAATCGTGGATCGACCCTCGACTATGAATACGGATCTGAATGTGTTAATAAAATCTTAGATTGCGTCCTGAAAATTGGCATTGCTCTTCGAACAATTCGCATTCATCGGAAAGATTTACCTTCGTTCCTGACACGAACAACGTGGTAAAATACGTGTTGTCATGTCGGGCGCGTGGCACGCACTGGGATAGTTGCACGCATCGTTGTGTCGGGCACTGTAGTGTATCGTCGGGCGCCGACGCTTCATCCCCTTTCACCCCACCCCACGCTCTCACCCACAGTTCGTCCTATCCCTCCCCGAAACCGCGAAACCTCGAAACTCCACGCTCGAAAAGCTGTAAGCTACTACCTGCTCGACAGTCGCGTGGCTACCGCGCCACTGTGCGCACGAAAGCACCGCGAAACATCAGCCGATTGGGGAAATCGCGGGAAAGAGGAGAAGAGAGAGAGAGAGAGAGAGAGAGAATTACCTTTCTTTCACGAAAACGCGTGGTTCGCGATTAGCATCACGCAAAACGCATCGCCTTGCGGCTGCGATCTCTGCGGCCGCGAACCGCAGAATGTCGATCGCATGCGTACCGCATGCCACTGTTTCTTACACACTCCGCGATTTGCATGAAATGTAATTGATTTTCAATACTCGCAATATCTTTGCAGTCCTTTCAGTTATTTTATATATGTATTTTCGATTAATCGATTAAATCTTTTTTGTATCAATTGAAGTTTTAGAGTATATGCATGCACAAACTGTTTTTCCGTTAATAAATTCTGAGTTGATTAAAAGGTAAAGGGTGTTTTATAAATGCCAAAAGAAATATTGTATATAGAGTAAGTGTAAAATAAAAAGAAAGTAATTAAAAACAGGAGAAAAAATAAAAAAGAAAATATTCCAAAATTTCAGACTAAAAAATTGTTTTTTTTTTAATATTCAACTATTTTACTGTTTTTACTAATACATGTTATTTTATGGCTAAATTAATTGTTCGCACTTTGCGAGCTCTATAAATATGAAAAATAGTCTACTTGGCGCCGTAAAATTGTATGATAAAGTTAGAAAGACGTTCTCTTGTAATAAAATGCATGATAAATTTGGTACACACTTCCGCTATCTATTATCTTACGTCTTCTATCAACGAAAAAGCAAAAAATCTTCATAAAAATAGAAATGCAAAGAAACAATTCCACCTCAATTTTCATTAGTTACATATTCACTTTGCATATATTATAAAGCATCGTGGACAGCAATCGCACATTTATTCGACATTGATATGACACATGAATATTAAAACATAAAGTATCGCCTCTAAATTTTCATCGACGTGGAAACTGCCGTTTCTGAATAATGTACGGTCCTATTAAAATCTAATTGCATTACAGTTCGCTGTACGGTGTGTCATTTTGGTACAAACCGGGATTATCAAACCGACTAAAATTCTATATGACACACGTGTCTCAATTACTTCGTTATTAATTTAAGCATTAATGCTTCGATTTTAATTTATATTTAGAGAATGCTACCGCGCCTGCGCGTTTCGAGGAAGACATTCCACGGAAAACTAATATTAGCGGTAGTATTATAGATATAAATTTTTATATTTGCTACTACATGCGGTGTGCACGAACATTTTACAAGCTCTGCATTTCTGTTATTTTTTTTTTTTTCTTTTTTTGAATGACCCTCCCCCCTAAGGCTAGGTTGTTCCGCAAATTTTTCTACAAAATTAAAAAGGAAGAAGTACAGGTATAATATAGAAGTATTATAAATCTCATACAAACCGTTATCTTCCGCGGGCAGCGGAAAATATGCGGCCACTCGCGTAAACCGTATACCTTTCGGAATTGTTCGTGAAATATTACTACATCGAGCCGAGCATGTGGAATTTACACAAGCAAATTACACTTTAGGTATATGAAAGCGGTAATTATAAATCGGCCACTGAAAGCAGGAAATTTATGGAAAGGGTTACGACGGCTGAGGGCTGAGAAAATGCCCGAATGGCGAAACGGCGCGATTACAAAGTGGCCAGGAATATCATAATTGTAAATTAACAATTTATACAGCCCACATTAAAAGACGTAGCGTGGCGCAATAGGAAAGAACATAATTAAAAATGTGCCGGCTTATATTGTGGGAGTACGAAACGAGAGGAGGCATCGCGAAAATTATTATCTTCGCGGTAGCGGAAGTTATAAACGAGTAACGTTTTATCGTAGTTCAATAGAGAATTTAATCTTCAGTGTTGTTTTTATTTTATGTGCGTGAATGATTGTACATCGTACAAATTTTGCAATATATAATTACACGTTTCAGTCTTTGTGTACGCTTTAACTGTATCGGACATTACTTGCCGCATTATCCGCGGCATTCGCGCTCGTGCGTTGCGAAAGGACCGGCGAAAAAGAAAAATGTATCAGAGACGCGATCGATTCTCGAGACCTATATATCGTCGTCTAAATCCACGAAGGATTTCGTCTGACGGCCGGCTGCTACTGTCACTTCTCCCGCTCGCGCTGTGCGTCTCTCGCCGGCTATTTGTTTCGGCGCATCGTGTATTGACTCTGCTGAGCGGCAACGGTAGGCGTCGCGAGCGATAATATATCGACAGCCTCGGGTGATATATGCTCCAACGGAGTGAGCGGCTGCTGGGCCGCACAGAAGAAAGACTCGTCTCATAAAGTATAGGGCGATTTGTCACGGCAGTTTGTGATGCGACCGGGAGAGAATAATCCTCTGGATATCATCTAGCGCGCGACTACCCCACCTCGGGGTAGCCACGCTGATTCTCTCCCCTGTGAGAGAGCTTCCTCGTTCCCCTCTTTCGTTCTCAGAGCGGATTACGTCCGACCCGCGTTCTTCGTTAGGGGGTGCTCGCTTCGCCCACGATCCGGCATCGCGATTAATCGTACCTGATGCCATTTTCGAAATCGGCACGATGCACTTTGGGAGCGTATCCGGTTGATACGAAGGATTTTTTGCGCCTCGGTAAATATACTTCTAATTATCTTAAGGCTCGCCTCCACTGAAGCTGATCGCGCCGATCGATATACTGCCCTTTTCTTCTTTTTCTTCTTCTTCTTCTTCTTCTTCTTCTTCATAAAAGAAGAAAAAGAAACCTAATCGGCATGATTGACTTCATTGCGGACGAGCTTTAAGAATTTGCAACGTGCGAGTTTTTAAATGGCAGATCCGATGAGTAATTTGAATTAAATGCAAATTTTAACGAGGAGTGTATGCCATAAGAAGCTTCCAAGAAGAAACTTCGGTAAATTAATTAGTATTCATTAGTAAATATTTTTTGTCACTTGTATGCTTATAAGAAACTGTACTTGTGTCATTTCGACAACGAACGGCTCATTTGTAATTCCTTATTATGATGAAATACAAATGAAGGCAAATAAAGTCACAAGAGGATCTTCGTGTATAACGGTTGCGTAAAAATTAAATAATCTATGATCTGCATACAAAAAAAAAACTATTCCTCCGCGGCTTCTTGCACCAGACGGAGATACGTCTCGAAGTTTGAGTACAGGATAGCCTCCATTTGAAGGACTTGTGAAATCCTCGAGCGGTGATAGCGATGACTCGCTACAATCGCCGCGGGAGCACTTCGAGCATCGCGTGACGTTCTCTTCCACCGTTGAAACCACCCGAGTAAGCGTGCACACATGTACATCCGACGTTTGAACATTTCAAGTCCTAACCGCGCTTTTCCCTTTGTCGGGTCGCCGCGAGGATGTGTGATGTGTCGGCGCCCAGAGTCGGGGGTACGGGATAGAAGAGCAGCAGGAAAAGTCTTTAAAAGGGCTCTAGGAGCGTAGGTAGGACTGACTGAGAGATAGGTGAATGAGTACGTGAGTACATATTTGTTTAGTTAGAAGCACTCACTCCCTTCATCTCCCTCCTTCCGTCTCTCTCTTTCTCTCATTCTCTATCCTTCGCTCACCTTCTGTCGTTCTTTATATCTCTGTTCTCTCAGTTTGCATCTTGCGTAGATACGCAAGATCTATCTTTACTCGCATCCTTCTTTTTGCCGGTTTCCACTATAGTTTCATGTTTTCCACGATTCTCGTCGGGTGAATTGGGTGAATTGATAAATGAAGAAGCGACTGGCTGGAAGCAAGAAGGGAATTATGTCTCGTGCGTCTCTTTTTCCTTCTTCGCGATGTTCTGTGAATTAGGAAATTTAATTGTTCTGTCGTGATAATGCATTAAAATGCGAGATTTATATTGAGAATATTACATTAAGACTATTATACTTAATCTATTATAATTGAATTATTATAAAATTATTAACTTTTCGCTTTGATGGCGGAAAGTAATTTGGAAAAGCAAATTCATGGAACATTAGAGAAGAAAAATCGATTGATAGAACTCGAAACTTTATTTATTAAAAAAATGTTGTGATATTACGTACTCCAGCTTCAATTCAATTTCGGACTGTGTTTTAAGACTGACAATCGGCGCGCAGTTTGTTTGAATTGGAAATTGTAAAAATATTATTAAGTACTAAAACCTACTTTGATTATATATAGTTTTCATTGGTTATTGTATTAAAAAATCTTATTTAAAAAACGTTATTTGTGTTAAACACTAAATAGAGCTATTAATATTCATTTATTATAATTATATATAATTATTTTACATATGTAATTATATTTGAGAGATAATTTATATTAGTTTCGTATTATTTTTAAAATTCATTTTGAATTCCATTACTTAAAAAATATATAAGTTTATATATTTTATGTATGTAGAATAAATTATGCATAATAATTTTATTCATAATTAATTATGTTATTATTAAATTAATTATGTTAAAAAAATACGTTTTGTTTATCATACTGAAGAATTTATAGGAAAAATAATTATCTTGATGACAATCTTGATATATGTAAAATCCAAAGATAATGCTATATATCATAAAAAATTGAAGCAAGACACATATAAAATTAATTTATAAAACGAGTCGACTGACCTTTAATAGGCGAAAAATATTCTCGCCAAAATATGCGCCATTTCGAAATCGTACGGTTTTCTTTCCACGTACACAGTTTTGTATCAACACATTGTGCACACACAGACTGGAAACGTCAAAGAGTACAAGAGAAGTAGCTCACGATATTTTGCGGACTCTTGATGGATTCGAATGACCAGAGAATTTTCAAGCAGAACGTTGCACACGTGCGCGGGCGAGACGAAACTAGGGGGGAAGGGTGGCATATAAACTACAAACGGAGGCTCACATGGACTCATATGTATGTGTCTTGATCGTAGTAGAGATCGGGGGAGGACAGGACGTAGGAGAGAGATGTAGAGAGGGTGCGTCGTATATCGATACTCGCACGGTCGAGTGTTTGCAGCGATATTTGGTCCATTTCCATTTGGCGCACGTGGCGCGTTTACGGTTCACACCTCTTACCGTCTCACCCTCGTCGGCCACCTCCAACGTCGGTCCCCGCGCCTCGCCTGTGCCACCCCCGCGTAATGGACACGCAAGGTGTCGGCGACTATGCAAACGAAGCCTCTCGACCTTATGGGTGGAGGTTTATGGGTGGGCCGAAGGGAAATGTAATTGTTCAATAAACGTTTTTCTTGTGCAAATTTTCGGCTGCGCTTTTGTCATTAAATCTAATACGAGTCTGATGTACAAAATATATTTTGAAATTGAAAGAAATTGAAAAAAATATATTTGGAGAGACAGAAAACAAAAACACTCACAAAATTGGTGAATTTACAAAAGTCAAATTTGTAAGAAGAAATTTTGCGTTTTTAACTTAGTAAAATTTTGGTAAATAATATTATAATTAAATAACAATAAATTAAATGTACATTACTTCAGTATTTAATATTATTCAAGAATTTATTTCAATAAATATGTAGATAATTGATAAATTAGTAAATAAATAAGTTTCTTGAATATTTTCGAATTACTGATAGTATTAAGTTGTTTGAAAATTAATTAGATTTATAAAAATTGCTTTTCTAAAATCTTAATATACATCGTTTCTCGTCTCGTGGAAATGAAAAGTGAGATGAAAATATAAAATAGTTGGCCGAATGTTGTATTGGTTCGGCTACGACGTAAACGTAGGTGCGTTGGGTGTCCACTATGAAAAAAATTTAATATATCCAAATATATCACAAGCAGCAGCAGGCGACGATCGGCCATTCAGAACTCCATAATTTGATATGCAGCGAAATCGGGTGAGAAAGCAGCGATGGGGTGGAAATGGTTTTTAGGGTGAGCACCAAGGTGAGGAAGTACAGAAGGAGGGGGTGAAGGGACTGTAGTTACTGATGGGATGTCCCGAACAGATGGGGACATTATTCATTACGACTGACCAAACGGCTTTCTTCATATCTTCTCGTCTTCAAATAAAGGAAGATCTTACTTTTTAAATCCATTGCATCTATCGATACAACACGATATATAGATATCTTTAGTCTATTTTAATACTGGATTATATTATTTTGAAAAAGTATACGATAGTCTTTGCTAAATTTATAATAAATAAGTTATTAATGTAGAGTAGTGTAGCTTTTATATATTCAATTGGGTTAAATAATTTAGATATTTTTAAAATTTATATTAAGTTATATATATGATTTCTCTCTAAATTATAATTTAACAAATTTAAGATGCAAGATTATTTATATTTTTAACATAGACAATTTATATATTTTGTCTTATTTTTATAATCCTCCATACACACGCTGATTTCTTTCTTCAATGTCCCTTGTTGTTCCGACATAACAGCTAAAAAGATAGCCTTCGTCGCCTACCATTTGACTTTACAGCTTAAACAAAACTTTCCTTCACTACGAGTGCGTGAAATATTGAATATGCCGGCAAAAGAGGGTGCTTCTCGAGCATACGAAGGAGGGGATGAAAGGCGACGTACACGCGGGGATGGCTCCGCATGGTCGACAAACGAGTGAAAGGGCAGTGGGTGTCCGAGGGGGTGGATCCGGTCACTTGCCTGCCATTAAGGGAGCCGCGCACTGCCGCTGGCAAACCCAATTTGTTATCGACTTATTGGTCAAATTACTTACTATTACCGCAGATTTATTTCGCATATTAGTCCCCGGCTACGCCCACTCGTTACGTCTCCATTAATTACTGTCCGCCGATATGTCTACGCGCATTTTGAACAACGCAAGGGAGTATACGGACTAAGCTGTTTGAAAGAGTCCTCAATTATTTCTTATTACCATACGTCTCCTATAATTCTTTCATGTTATCTAATATTGCCGACATTAAATATAAGTACAGTATAAACCTCGGCTATAAGTATAAAGTGCTCTCACAAATTGGCATAAACATTCTGTATCTAACGAGAAAAAAACAGTTTTATTAAAAAAACATTATTTTTTAAATAATTTTAATATTTTATTAGCCTTTCGGCTTTTATCATTGCCTTTTTTTTTCCAAGAAAATGTAGTAAATTAAAAGTGCTTTATACTTATGCTCAGGCTATATCTCTCATATCAATATCCTTATTATATCTATTGTACTTAATTGTTCTTCATTTTTTTATAACCATATTAATCCTGTACGAATTACGTCTCTTTTAATTTTATTAATATATTATGTAGCATATTAATTTGATATTCGAACAAATGTCCGTAAAATTCACGCTTATTTAATGGTAATGATCTATCGTTTGCGCATTTCTTTACAAAATAAAATTGAAGACTTTGACCCACTCGAGGCTGACGAGATTTCGATTGGCGAGATTTCCGAGCGACCCTTATGTTTGCAAATTCCTCGATAACTCGCGGAGTCGTTCACAACTGGGATTATGATTCCCACGGAAACTAAAGTACTTTGGAAGGAGCCGATGTAACGTCCTGGAAATTCCACCGAGAGGCGCTCTTTACACACGAGCTCGCCCTCTCACAGGCTGAACATACAATCAACATACGAGTTTACCTTGAGTATTTTTCAAAGGAAGACACCGCCACGTCTCTCGACTCTCTCAATATCGACAAACCGCACCGCCGCTGGCGGGGGAGGCCGAGCGGTTATTCTGTAAACAATACACACGGCGACATTAACGGCCCACCAAACAAACATCCGTCTACGCTTTCTTATCGTTTAAACGCGCGGCGGGCCCATCCGTTTTCTTTAAAACATAATTGCAGCTTATCCATGTAAAAATTGATAAGAATAGTTAGTTTTCATATGGATGTACGATTAGGAATTTTTCTACTTCATGTTCGTACAATTAGATAAAAATGTACGTAATTTGAGAGAGTAAATTAGAACAATGTGAAAATAATTTGTATATACATTATTATAGAGATTATTTTTATGTATTATATTTATAGAAAGGAAGAGATTATAAATCGCGGTAATTAAAAATTCGAATTGGCAAAGCAATAATTGTAATAATTGCAAGATTACTTTTCATAAAAATGTAAAATTGTATATATTTCTCGTCCCAATCGATTACAGTCTAAAGTTAATTGAGCGGCTTCTTAGTCCATTATGGAAAGGGTTGACGTAGGGATGAGTCCGTTACGGACGAAGGATATACTGAAGTCGCCAGGAGGACGATAAAATGCGCCACGTGTTACCCGGCACTTGATATTCATGCACGTTCGTCCGTAGCACGTCGAACCTCAACTAACGGGTATCCGGCAATCTAATAAAGATAAAAAATAACATCGACTCCTGCTCGAATCCTCCTTCGAATGCTCTGTCGAACGATTCACGCGGTCCGAACCGCCAGTCCCCCGCGTGTTATATTGAAAAATATATATCTTCAGCTATGCTGACCCCATCCGTAGGCTGCATATAAACTGCCCCCTTATAGAATCTATGAACGACTTAGAAGAAGTGTTAGAACTTCCGTATATTTGCTTTCCTTTCTGTCGCAGTTGCCTTGACTCCTGCAGGCGTACTTGATTGAAAAAAATGGTGCTTATCGTTTTTTATTGCCCACAATTCTGACATCGTAATCTTATAATTGTATATCTCTGATTTAAGCAGATGTATATAAAATTATCTAATTCTAATTGTCTAATTCTAGAAATACTCAGCAGTTATTATTGATCCGTATCTATTTTTTAAATTAATATTATATTTATTATGTGTAAAGAATTCTGAATTTTTTTAACTTTTCAATAATTATAATGTTCTTTAGTCTGATGCAATTTCATTTTTTATAATTTTCTTTATTTTTACAATAATTTAATTGCTTAATTTTTTAATCAGTAAGAAAGATTAGTACTTATAGTATTGAGAGAGAAAACTTTTAGCGGGAAAATAATTATGCAAAATACAATAATTATGAAATAAAAAATGGCTATGCGAGCGTATGATTAATGATGCGCGTTTAATAAAAAGAATTCTTTACGAGTTAAGAATTTATGTACTTCGCAACGTGTGCCGTTCATCGAGACAAAGCTTTGAGACACTCGCTAAGTAGTTTGGGTCACGTGCGGGATCGATTCGATAACGGCCTAAATATTTTTACTTAAGCACCCTGTTGGGACCAACGGTCGTTCGGGTACCTCCATTCATGTCTTCATCATTTTCTGTCCCGTTAGAAACAAAGTCGACTCTAACTCACCTCTGCTTTGATGATAAAGTATCCGGTCGTGGAGTTAAATATCGATTGTAAACGGGTGAGACGTGTATACTTACTTTAAGTAGAAACTTCAGAAATTTCAAAAACTTCAGGTACTTCGAAAACTTGTGATTAAAAGCTTTCTCTCGATTTCTCTTGATATTCTTTCTAATATTCGTGCATAACGTACGT
>NW_017305569.1:4487354-4522167 GCF_001594115.1 Trachymyrmex septentrionalis | reverse complement strand
TATATATGTATATATAAAATCACAATAAATTAAATTAACATTATGATTATTTAATAATTAAATTAACATTATGATTATTTTTTAATTTTTAAAACGATTTGACTTTTTATTGTCATATAATATTATATAATTACTAGTAACAAACAAAATTAAACCTTAATTTTGTTATTAAATTTTTTTGCAGATAAAATTCTATTTAGAGAAACAGAAATTTATAAATATTATGAAAAATTAAAGTTGAATGTATAAGTCGCAATTGCGCTGTTATTTATTTAATATTCCTCTCTTTCTCGTTCTTTCTGCATTACATAATTGTTTATCTAGAGAAGACTATGATAGCGCGTGTGAATACATAACGCGCCTGGCTTGAATAAATAACTCGAAACACATGGTTGTACTTTTTACGCAATCCACGACAGAGATCTTGCGCGGAGTTCTGTTTGTTTGAGTTAAGAAATCTTTATTGATTTCTGTAGTCGCACAAATGCTATTTTTCTGTTACCAAATGCTATTTTTCGGATGAAACATTTGTTTCTCGCGATAACTTGAATAATAATTAATATGTCAGTATTATAATTTTATTTCTTCAAAATTTTATTTAATTTCGTTAAATTACACGATGATATGAATTTCTTGCTTTTTTTAATTATGTATAATTAAATTAGATTTGACATTAGAAATTAATTTAACGTATAATTAAATACAATTGATATGTAACACGAGTTTTCTTTGTTTCCAGGTGAGCTTATCCTCAAGAATTTTTAAATTATTTCAAAATTTTCCACTTTTTCGGACACGTAGGTAAGCGAACGCAAATGAAAAAATTTGAAATATTAATTTCGGTACTTCCATAATTATGATAAAATTTTACGTTTGAGATAAATATTCCTCTGAAATTTATTGTAATTTTTATTATACTTTTACTGCAATTTCACGCGTAGATAGGAAAGTGATGAATACGTATGATAAAATATTTCGACGGAAAAATGAAATTCGAGACTGCTAATAAATTACTGAGCGATCGAACCTCGTTGATACTGCGATCGTATCCGCACGTTGTTTATCGTACACGCAGGAGCACTCGAAAATCATATTCAAGTTAAAGGGATGATGCCGCTCGAAACATTCGAGGGTGCTCGAGAAAACAGAATATGAGAGGGTTGGCGGTGAGAATCCCGCTACAAGCGGAATAATGTTTATAACGTGCCGTTTCGACGGAATTTGAAATTTGTTTCTTTATCGACCATAATTTTCCGGAATCTACACACGAATAGATTTCGCGGACCGTACGCGAAGTGAAACAAGGGGGACGCTAGTAGTTTCGTCTCTGCTGTACTGCTTCCTTTACTTTCATCCGCATGTTTGTATTGAAAAGCGCTACTATTCGACGCGTCATCCCTGCTCTCTTTCTCATCATTCGTGGCTCGGCGAGCTCTAAAATTTTATCCCTTCCGTTTTCGGGGGTGAAGTATTACTCGAAGTGCCTCGGTAAATGTTCGGAAAATGACTTTGTGATTTCACTTTTTTTTTCACGTCGCAGAACGGATGTACAATGTATGGAAAAGAGCATTGAAATATTTTTCATAGGGTATGTATTTTAAATTCTGAGTGTCTTTTCCAGAGACATCTTGATCTGTTCTTGGTAAAGATATTTTTGTATTAATTTCTTCTGACGAAAATATTTTAACAATATTAATTTTTAGGTTGTATTTTTGCATTTTTAATGGCTCAATAGTAATACGATAATATTTTCGATAATAATGCTTCAGTTTCTTTCTAATTCTCTCTAATATATCTAAAACGTATATTTAATTTTCCGATATTTTTTCATGTATCTTTTACTTCAATATCAACAAACTTCGCGATAGAGGAAAAGTGTTTTTATCAAAGTGCTTACATCGAATGCTTACATCGAGGTCAACGACGGATTCCGATGTCTTACGTTGCATAAACTTTTCATCGGTGCATCGCAAATAGTGTATAAAGAAACATGGGACGAACAACAGAATGATAAGACGTTAAAATGCATCACGTTTCCCCGGCGCTCCTCGCCGCGATAGCGCGCGGCGAGAGGGTGTCACGTGAAATAAGAGACACATACACGCGAGCGCATTATGCGAAAAATATGGTAATAATATTGCCGAGGCCAAGCAAAACAGCCCCCTGCATATGAAATACGTGGGATACTCTGCTCCTGCACAGCCACCGTCTTCCTCTCCTTCTTATTCATCTCGCCACTCCTCCCGCGGCCTCCGGCGCGCGGCCGCGTTTCGCGCGCGCGTTTACTCCTTTTCTCTTTTTAAAGCACCTCATCTGCCGCGATCTTGAGAGCACACACCCCCGATCCGGGCGACGCCACCAACTGAATATAAATGCGGCTTTCGGGAACAGGAACGGCACAACGCAATTCTCGGCGAATTAGCGACAGAAAACAGGAGAGCGCGAAGCGAGGAGGCCATCCTCTTCTTCTCCTTAGAGAAATGTGATTTACGCATGATTTCAAAAATCTCGGGAATCTTCCTATTTTTCGATAAATAAGTTGAGTGTTGACTCGCTAAGTTTTTGGAATATGCTTATAAGGGAATATACGACGTTCCGTTTAATCGCTGTATGTGCACTGAGAAAAAAGTATTTGATATTTGTGACTAATTGCATGGTAAATAATTATATCTAGGAGCTCTCTTTTTATGGTTATTACTGCTATAATGTTAGTGGTAATAATCATATATGTAGTTCTTTCAAACATGAAAAAATTGTACTATGAATTATGATAAATTTCAAGTTTTAATATATAGTAAATTTTAAGATATAAGTGGTAAATAAAATGAACCTTTTTTTTAGCATATGCAATTGCAATTATAGTAAATATAAATAAATTCACTTATTATTTATGTGGTAATAATAAATCTAAATAATATTTTAAGAAAAAATTAAAGATTTTTAAGTAATATGTGTGACTATTAATAATATAATTGACTATATTTGCATGGTTAAACAACTAAAAATTACAAATGTATAAGTCTCAAAAAATGATTATAAATTATATTGTAGTAATTGCATTTTTCTTCTCTCAATACAAGATTACTTCTCGGTTAGTTAATGAAGACAATGGAATAGCAGAAATTGAAAGAGACACGGGATCTTTAATTATTTATTATTGCATTCAAAGAAATTTCATATGTATTTAGCCAACTTAATATAATTATTTTTACGGATTGCTTATTTAGTTTGGTTTGCTTATTTAGTCACACGGCCTCAAACTGACAAGAGTATATTCAAGCTAAAATTATTTTCTGAAAATATTCTACCTAGTGGTTATATTCTAAAAGGAATGTGTCGTCGATTTAAATTTAATTTTATTTAATCCTTCGCCTTGTGAAAATCAAATAATTTCTGCATCTTGTCGAGTCAAACCAATTAAACAAGGAGAAGATGTAATATAATTTCAACATATAATAATGTCAACTTATTATTATGTAATAATTTGCAGGTTGCGTCTTAATATAAACGAGATGTCATTGTATTTGCAAAAATATTTGTGTTTATTTTATTTACCTACAACATCTTTCCGCGGTCAATTTTTAGAGTTTTCTACTCTTTACTTTATATCGACGTTAATATTCAAGACACCGAATGAAATGAATATTAAACATGGTAATCGTTTTAGTCTTTTATACCTGCATTTGCTTTTTTTCTTTTTCTATTTAACTTCTGTTTTATTTAAAAGTTATACATAACATTAAAAAACTATCTCAATTTTCATATTGCTTGCACAACATAAATTTGATAAATAAAGAATAAATCTTATTACATCTTATAAGAGTATTTTGACTGTAATCCAATTATAATATATTGATTTTGTAGAAATTGGGATACATATATTAGTCAAAATATATTATAATTCTTTTGATAACTGAATTTGTGTTCCCTCCTCTCATCTTCGTACATCATTGATCTAATAAAATCAAAGTAGATAAGCAAAACCATTACACAGTAATTAATTTAATATTTCTAAATTAAAAATCCTAATAGAAGAATTTATTTGAAATAAGTAAATTGAATAACAATCCACACACATACCTTAAAATAAAATCTATTTTAAAGCGTATGCGTATATATGAACTATGTAAATCGATAACATTTGCCGGATAGCCTTTCAAAGCGCATACATGACCATCCGTATAGATAGTATATATATTGTTCATTTTTGTGGCAATATATAATATCCACAATCAAAATAATAAAAGATATGCACTACATTCAAAAGTTTAGAAGCAGTTAAAAATTTGTAAAGAAGTACAATAAAAAGATCAATCATAAAGTTTTAATTTATAATAAAAACATGCTACGAAATTACAATTTACAATTAATTTCAACTCTTAGCTACTAAAATTTATTATTATTTGAATTTTAAGTATAATTTTGACTTATTAAAATATCTTATTTTTACTACCATACAATTTCAAAGCATCCTGCTTATTAGTTTTTAATGTCAATTATTATTGAATATTTTTACCCACGCTGTAAAAAATAATTAAAAAATCATAAAATTTCCTTGAAATGCCAGAATGTTTGATTGACATATAAGTAACAAATGTGACACTAACAATTTCACTTAAGCTACGAATCTTATTCTTTCATAATAACGGAATAATGACATAGCATATTAACTTGGTAAAATTTTTATAATGAAATATTTCCTCGGAAATATGATTATAAATAAATAATAGTATGTTGAATAATTAAAACAAAGAGATCAATTTCTTATGTGACATTTTTCTTTGGTATTGAAATCACTGTTTTGATATTAAAAAAAAAGGAGTGTTTTCAAACTTTTACACGGTAACGTATCTACGGAATTTCGTGCGCTAGGATAAAGCGGAGTAATTTATATATATAAATATATAGGTTAACAAAAATTTTCAAATTGAAATCATATATAGTATATTCAATTAAAACATTATACAAAATATACGTTATTGGTGCAATAGTGTATATTTTGTTTGATTGAATACACTACGCGACTTCAATCTTTTAAACAATCTATTCAAATTTTATCCTGATTTACTGAAAATTACTGATTTACTTGAAAATTACGTCTAATAACATTGTAACTTTCATGTAAATACTTAAATCGTTTTACTGTCTCTATATTGTGATAACAGGAAAGGACAATTTTACTTAAGCTAGTTGCAAGCACTTTTATTCTTGTCGAGAAACATCTTAGCAGGTCCACTTTTCATTAGGAAGAAGCTACCCTTTCGTCCTATCTAAAGGCGCCTTGTACTACTCTCAATATTCTCGCACCCCCTTTCGCTTCTAATTCCTGAGCCCGGAACAACCTGACATTTTTCTCACCCTTTGCTCGTCCCTCGGCGATGTACCCTCGCGCAGCGCGTGAAAAATATTGGATAATTTTCCGAGTCAGAAAATCCGCTGTTGCCTGACTTAATTGTATCATCAAGAACTCCTCGAATTCGGCGAGACGAGGCTTAACTAATACTGTACAATTTTTAACCACAATCTCATCCGATATTCCAACCACGTCGAGTCTTGAAATTCAAAACGATTTGACGCCACTCGAATGCCGCAACCCTTTGCGTACTATGTTCTTCTTAATCGCGCTCCTTTTTTGCGTCACTATCGTTTATCATTATTTCTTCCAGGAGCTGAAGATATATTTTACGACAAATGTGAGAAGAATTTTATTAATTGAATTTCGCTAACGTGATTATATATACTTACTGAATTTTTTTCACAATCTAACTTAAATTATAAATTTTTGGTTTTATAAAATAATAATTTGAATCAGTTCTTAAAATTGACGTCTGCCTGGCCCCTCCCCCCCTCACTAACCCCCCCTCATTAACCAAATCTTAATGAATAAATTATATAATAATGCGCTATTTATGCGCTCTTAAAATCCGCAAAAAAATTGTTGTGCTCATTTCATTTAGCTAAAAAAAAAATTTTTTTGTGGAGATAGCTGAGTAGACTGTCAGTCAGCCGTCCCACGTGTTAATAACAACCGATTTGGAAAATCAAATACACAGAATTTATGCGCTTTCATATTCACGTAGTTTCAATTTTTGCGCTGCATCCCTTAAGTGACTTCCCTCTTAGAACCAACAGACATATTCTCATCCCTGAGTCAAATGACTTAGAAGTTTCGTTTCTATTAAAAAATCAGAGATGATAATGTAAAAGGGTTTTGAAGATATTCTACGCCACGGCACATTAAAATTATTGAATATGTTTTTAAAACAAAAAACGAAAACATAAAAAGTAAAATGAAGACCGTATAATTGTTAGATGAAGCCATCTCAAACACTGCTATAAAAGTGAACCCGGAAAGCGCGATACGATTTTACAATAAAGCAATCGTGAAAAAGTACGTCAAGGACATCGGCGGCCAACTTCCCTTGTGTTTTTTATCTCCGGAATCGAGTGGGCGTAGGAATGCAAAAGCGAAGTGCCCGGAAAAGTGGGGCGACCAGGCGACGGCGGTCGGAGGTCCGTCGTCGGCCTGACGGACTCTCTCGTTTGTGCAAACAAACCAAAATGGACTGCGAATAAATATGCGTCTACGAGCAAAAGCGAACGCCCGTATGCTGGGTCATGATCCATCCATGTACGCGGCGAGGTTACGAGAGGGATCGGGGGGTTGCAGGGATGAGTGAATCGCGTAGCGCAAGGGGGCGGGATACGTCGGGGATTTAGAGACCTTTAATGGAGCTCGTCTGCCCCGCGACTACCAGAAAAGGAATTCGCCACTTTCCATTATTCACTCCGCGCCTTTTTTTTATCGCGTCCACACTACCTTTTTGGGAAAATCCCATTGAGGTTGTTCTTTCTCGAGAGAGAGAAATTTGCCTGCCCCCTGTAGCCTTATATGTCCTTATGTCAGAGGTTTTTTGCTTTTCTGATACAGGAATATGTATTCTGTGCTAAATTGTAAATAAAATTTTATTTTTTTGCCGAGTTGCAGAAGGGTATAACTAACTCTTGATTCTCTTGATATTTATATATATATATTTTTATTATATTTATCTTAATGAAAATATAATAAGGTATAAAAAATGTATTACAGTATTAGTGTTATTAACATTTAATTAATTAATATATAATCTAAAATTTTATGAAATTTGTATTAAGTCTTTTTGTACTTCTGAATTAACGTTACTTATATATATTACATAAATTCGATGTCACTTTTTTGTGATACATGTAAAAAAATATCTTAATTAATATTTTTGTAATAAAATTGTATTTATTTTTCTTTCTGTCTATCTGTCTATACGTATAATACCTAAAGCTTTTCGTGATTGGATTACGTTTGAAGGAACTGTCCGAATTAAAAGTTGTCAAATTGATTTTCTCGTTTTATTATGCCATTCTGTTTCCGATACTGAATATAACTCGTTCCGTAGCTTCCTCATTGACCTTATTTCAAGATATTTTGCAGCTGGACGATAATGCCGAGCGATAAAACACGGGATATTCTGTTTCCTGTTGACTTTTGCCATTAGCGCGTAACCGCCTCTAGCGGCTGGAATAAACTTCTGACTACATTCACCGAAGAAAATGAAATAAAGGATACATCTGTTTGGTGGAGCATAATTTCCCGTTTCTTGGACTTCCCCTGCCTTCAAGCCACGTTGTTGCCAGTCCGCGTTGGCCACAAGTCGTTAATGAAAATCAAACAACGGAAAAATTACATCCACTTGGCGGTAACCATCGTCCCAGTCTTTTCCACCCCTGAGACTTTTCAGGGGCGGTTTTGCCTTCGTCAGCCTTTCCTTTCCTCCACTGCATCAGCGAGGGCTTCCAGCGGCCTCTCTGGTCCACCATGTTCTTTCAGCAGCCTCTTCACTCTCTCTCTTTCTCTCTCTATGTACCTCTTCCTTCCTCCCTTATTCGTTCTCCACCCTTCGTCCATCCTTCGTTAATCTACTGTATCTTTGCGAAAATGGAATTAATAGAAGTCGTGTTTGCTGCTGCTCGATATTACAATATCGCGTTCGATGTAACGGAGAAGTCTAACGGTGTTTGTACAACTACAACGGGAGTCTGAAAATTGTTGTTCCTTCGTGGCAGTGTTTGAGCTACCTTTTTCAGAAAATAGGCATGAAGAGTATTTAAAACAAGAAGCGCGTTTTATCGCTGGTTTTACGAATTTCTCTCGACATTCAATTCAATTTTACTATCGCGTTTATTGTGATACGTGAAATTTATATAAACTCATTAGATTCGATTTTACGTCCAAGTTGGAAAATCTCCAAGAAAAATAACTGGAAGAGTACCGAAAGTTTGACACTTAAACATTTCGAATAATTACCTCTTAATCAAGTAAAAGCATACGCTTTAGATATGCTGGCGTACTTATTACGGCAATTGACTTAATTTAATCAAAAACGGAGCGGGTGTAATATACCATACGAGATCCGAGCGCAGGTATCCCGTCGACCCTGTATTTTTTGCTTCGTTCCTTTGGCAAGGAAGCCACGAGATCCGCCAGCCGGAAAGTCAGGAGCGAAGAAAGGTCTCTTCATAATTCAAACGGCCACTAATTGATACTGAATTATTAATCGGAATGAAAGTAAAACACAACCTTCTTCAGCGCGAAGAGATTACCTGGCCATTGCCTAAGGATCCATCTGGTTCCTTGTTTCTTCGAAGAGAAACTTTAAACATTGTTTCAATGGAACAACAGATTGTTTCATGTATATATAAACATTTGACTTTACTAATAGGGGGAAAATTTTCTCTCACTTTCTTATTTTTATCTTTATGGGTTATACACATATACTTCGCATTTTTTAATTATTGTTACGAGTTTGACGATATACTGTTAAACAAATTTATTTATTTCACATTTATGATTATGTAATTATCTATTGTTTCATGAAATATTTTACATATTTTTTAAATTGTAACCAGTAGTTGTATTAAAGTTATGAACAATTGAAAAAAAGTACTTTTTTAAAAGTAAGCAATTGAAGAAGTAATTATAGAAATATTTAACATAGTAAATTATCGATAAATACTCTTTAGAATATTTTGCTAAAAAAAATCGATAAATTAATCAAGAAAACAAATAAGGTGTGGCTCGTGAAATATGAAGGATTTTATATATATATATATTTTTTTTTTATTCAACTTTTTCTTTATCATTTGTACCGGTGTATCCAGCTGGAAGCACGTATTCTGTCGAAACGAGAGAAGAAATTGGAGATTGTCTCTGCAGCGACACGTACGACGTTGCACATTTCGCAATGCGTACGCGGAAATCGCTGAACCGATGGATGTAAGCAAACCCGCAGAATGTCGAAATTACTCTCTCCGATGCACCCTCTGTTCCGGTTTCTCTCTTCATCCGTTCTCGTTTCTCACCCTCTACCGATGTCGGCCCTATGCTCTCGCGGACGGATTCGCACGCACACTTTCTCACTCCCTTCGTCTCTTCAGTTCCATCTCTCTGGACAGCCTCGATCTCCTGTATCTCGCGTATCCAGCTGCGACAGTCCCACACCTCTATGCGTTAATTCCTGTACACACAGACAGCGGATACCTACGGGAGAGCATACCACGGGCAACGTTTACCTTGCATAATGCCAGCGATCTTTGTTTCTTCCTTTGCGCCGCGTCCGTCACGTTATTCCGTGAGCGCCGAAAGGCCATTCTTTTTCACACAAGACCTTCCTCATTTATAAAGTACGTCAAGAGCAACGTAAACATATTTAATACTCACGTAAATATTTTTCTGCAGATAGCCGGACGAGATGATTATTTGCACCATTAATTGTCCAGAAAAATGGAGAATATGTTGAGGTAGACGAAGAAATGACTGTAAACTGTTTCTATTTAAACAGAGTCTTCAAATAGAGTATTTTTTAAATAGGATTATAAACATTTTACATAAGAAGCAATTTACATAATTGAAATATCATTTTAATTATTGCAAGCCATCTTTGGAGATTCCTTTAATCATATAGGACGAGAAAATTATATAAGTGGTGCTGAAATTATGTCGTATTTTGAAGCAAGGAATACAATGAAACAATGAATTATAAATAAATCTTAATTGGTCAAGGAAAGACTAAAATTTGAAAAATAGACCTCCAATCTCTAAAGATTAAGAAATCATTTTTTCCACTGTTCCGATAATATCCACATGATATCAGGACTGAATAATTGATAAAATTTATCGTAATACCATCCAAAATTTGGACGCATGTAATTTGACGATTGCAAACGATGACGATAATTCAATCAAGAATTTTTGTAACGCTCGAGACATCGTCAGACGATGAACAAACTCAGCAAGAGAACGGAATCCTGGCGAACGAAGGTTAGCGAATCGTACTAATTGATATCAATGGAAGGGCGCTTCTACATTGTCAGTCGGGAGAATCAGCTCCGATAGAAGTCCAGGATCGTCATCGTGATCCGTTCGGTCGCGTCGCTGCACTAAAATAAACCTTCGAAACGAGTGGCGACGACCAGGTAACTCCGGAACTCCGGCATTGAGGGCTCGGTGGAGGAGTGAGAGAGAAAGGGCGAGCGAGGAGAGAAGGCGGAGGAGGTCGACGGCGATGAGTTCGAGTTTTTGAGAGGCTGACGAACCAATCACGGGGCCATCTATAATGTACACAGCCCGTTAACGATTGAGACCAGAGACATTCCGTCCGCTTGGTCCTAGCCATTCTCCAAATATCCGCCATGGCTAGTCAATCGTCCCAGGAAACCTGCCCGTACCACCGCCCAGGCAATTCCGCCCCTTTTCTCTTTTCCGCAGCACGTGAAACGTTCGTCGGACCGTCGGACCAAAACGGACGCTCGCGGAATCGTTAATTCCTTTCAATATTGCACGTCCTTTCAGAAGTCACGTCAAGTCACCAGCGGATATCCCTTCGCTCGCCGAAAGGGCGTAAGTGACATTTCTAGCTGAACGCGAAACTCACCTCTTGCGATTATTTTCTCCGAGACGGACATATTTGCAGCCTGAACGGAAAGTGCGAAGTTGTGGACGTTTCACTGGGGCTGGGGGTCTCTTTTGTTAGGAAAGCGTTTCCAATTACACAAGTCGAATTCATTGAACCAACGGTACTTTATCTCTGTATATTTTATATTTAAAAAGATAATTAATTATTTATAATATATAAAATTCTTGAAGATAAGAAATAGAATAAATAGATACGCATTACGTTAAATATCCTTTCAATTGTCTGCATCTCTTACGCGTAAACTAGACACTTTTAGCAAACGTTTCCTGTGGTTGTCCAGATATTTATTATTCCCAAATTCTCATTCTCTTCGAACTCTCTTGGCAATGATAGCGACAGGGGTTCGGAATCTGTAGAGTAATTTGTATTCTACATTTCTCACGAAACGATGGGGACGTCGAATACTCGTGTCGCGTCTGCTCATCCTCCCTTCTTCCACTCTCCCTCTCGCGCACGTTCGTAAGACTCTTACACACACTCGGACCAGTGAGTAACGTCTGATTATGCGAGCGCATGACTGCCCGTAACGCGATTTAATATTAAAATATTATGACAAACGTCAACAGGAGGCGGGTGTAAAGAGACGCGTCTCTGATTGGCCCGCGACCGCGTGAATACGAAACGAGAGATAGGGACACCTCGCCAACCCTTGTTTTGCCCTTCGCTACTCTTCCCTTTTTGCTCTTGCGACTGAAACCCAAAAGAGAATTTCGACAGATAAAGCGAATAAGGGGACCAGGTGTTAACTCAGTTGAGAATGCGGTCTTCCGGTTTTTAATTCCATTATTCTTTTGTATCTTGAGAGAACCTAGTATCGTACTGTAATATCAAGTAAACCTTTTTAAACCGTCTCATACATAATGCATGATAATTTTGATGGTCTCTGTCTTACTTTGTTTGTATCACACGATCTAGAAATATTCATGTCAATTCATATAATTGTTATACGCGCCCCTATAAATTAATTTAATTGAAGAATAGAAACATTTGCATTTTATATTTCTTATCTGCTGTAACGGTATATTACATAAGAAAATAATTATTTTTTAAATAAAAATCAAATTTATTTTGTTATCCTTCTAATCAATACTTTCAAGGAAAGAACGATTTTGTTGGAATATTACAAAATTTAGTTAAATGCAAATCTGAAAATATATATAATTTTATTAGACCATCAAAATAATTATGAAGGAAACTCAAATATGATGAGCAATGCTGCAAAATATTTTAATATTCTAGCAACCAGCTTAAGTGTCTTACATAATTATTTTGATAGTCAAACAAAGTTTATTTTTAGACTTATATCTAGCTAAATTTTTAGATACTTCGGTAAAATTATCTTCCTGTATTTGTGTACAAATAACCTACTTTTATATGTTTAAAACATCGACCTCGAGAAATTAAATTAAATTTGATAAATTTACATGTAACCAATTGGATAAAGCTGATAAAGCAGCTACGTACATCAAAACTGTGAAGTAAAATAGGCAGGTGAATGCAAAATACAAATAAAGAATCGACATGGAATGTGATTTGAATTCATCGTGCAAGTAGATCGTCGATGCGGTATCAATTTAAACGTCCAATTCTTTTCGTTGGCTTTTTTCCCATGTAAAAGTATCTGTAACGCGAGCGAGTCTGCACACACGAAGCATCGAACGAGACTCGACGCACGTAGCTTAGTCCGCGCATCGTCGACATGCAGAAAAGCGCGCTGAATAAACACTCCTGACAGCGTGCCTGTAACGAGTTTAAAATCTAACGATATCCCACCGGTTTAAAACACGGCCGATGTTCGCCGGCTATCGAACAATCGCCTACACAACAGAAATTTCGATACCCGTTTTGTATTCATTTCCGCCTATCGGCTGATATCGATATTCTCCTTTTTTTCCACCTAGTGAGCAATTACAAAACGATTGGCGTTGATCGTTCGTTATTAAATCATTACAATTGCGTCATTAGGTGGTTGTATTCAATTTTTGTTTCATATAAAATGCGCGATTTCCTAGAAATTCCCGTTAGATCTCAAAACTTCTTTTTCAAATTATTGAATCGATTACTTCAATTAGAGACTGATAAATAATTCTAAATTAGACACGTATCTTATTATCATTCGAAGAACATATAGTATACATATATACTTGATTTAAATCTTATTATTATGTTTTCGAAGAAAATTTTATTTAATTACATACAGCATTCGTATATGAAATGTTCTTTTAATTTTACATTTCTCATCTTGGTATATTTGCACGGTTGAAAACAAAATGAAATTACATTTTATGAGTTTACATACAGAGCCGTTGTCAGTACATTTACGAAAATTAAGTTGTTAAATATTTAGCCAAAAATAATGATGAGTCAGAGATTTGCTTAAACTCCTGAACATTGGCAGATTTTTGCGAGGGTACCCTTATGCCAGCGGATGAAGCGTAGTAGAAAGTTCGACGACGTGGAGAACCGAAAGTATCACGGCGAGGATGTACATAAGGAACTCATATACAGCCACGGGAGTTTCAGTCAGAGAGGTTGCTGCAGCGGGGGAATAAATCCAAACAGTAAACAGAGCGGAGCTTTTGCGAGGAAACGCTGGTGAAAATTCTAATATATAAAAGATATGAGAGCCAGCGCGCGCGGGGGTTGAACTCGAAGAAGCCTTCGGGATTCAAATAAGTGGGGTTACGCGTGGTACCCGTGAGGGAATGAAGGCCGCAAAAGGGGTGGGCGGGGGTCGAAGGAATCTGAACAGCCAACAACAAGCGCACAGCCTCCGACCTTTATTTAACCTTTTCTTAAAAGAGAGTCTTAGGAGTCCCTCTTATCTGTAGTCGATGGCCCTTCAGCGTCGGCCCTTATACTTTCATTCTTTCGTACTCTTATATCTTTTTCCTTTGCCCCTCTCCCCCACCTCTCGTGTACACACGTCGAACTTCATCGTCTTTTCCCTTTGCTCTCCGCCCGCTACCCTCCCCCCCCCCCTGAAAACTCTTACGTTTTCGCGACGAGAATCGTTATCCCTTCCGCGTTGTCGCGGTTTTCGGTTTAAGATTCTTCGTTTCTTCATTAAGAGAGTCGCGGGATTGGAATTAATTAAGGAATTAAAGGTCGACCTCTGCGAAGAACCGCTATGAGCCGAAGTGGATTAAAGCAGTTCTGCTGATCGTCACATTTTATTAATTCTGTGGGCAAACGATGTCAGACCTCACAATCTGAAGGTGCACGTGGTCTTCCACTCTTTACAATAAGAGTTGCAGGCAATTTATGTAATTGTTGTATATTTCAATAATTGTATGCTAATCTTCAAAAATATTTAAATACATGCAAAGAGACTTGGAATATTTATTTGCTTGATACATAATATTACCTTATTACTTTCGTAATTATGAAAAATAACATTGTTATTTTTACAAGTAGCATGACGACGGCATACATATTTATTAATGTAGTTCACAAGCCAATATCAGATAATTTAAATTCTAAGTATTGCCACATGCTAACCGCCATGTTTAGTAATGATAATCAGACGAATAAGCGAGTAACTATTGTATGAATAACACACGGAGCTGTTTGATTGCGTAAAATGAAAATGTTAAATGCAGGAGTTCGCAGTTACGGTAATGGAAAGAACAAAATTCGGAAATCCGCTGCAGTGTCCCAAATGCACACGCGCCAAATTCTGTGAGTGCCTTTACGTCTGTTTTCCTTCCGCCGCCTCCGACTCTGTCGTTTTCTATTCCCTTTCCTTTCTTTCCTCTACCTCACAGACTTTGGCCTGAAATGCCACGCGCTGGCGCTCCTGACTAAACACTGATAACGCGCGCCGCGGAATTTCTTTGCATGTTATAAACATACGTAATCGTACACAAATAAGATTAGCATAGGACTCGGCATGCTGGATTTGCAAGAGACACACGGCCTTCCGCGCGCCGAGAGACAATCGTAGCTCCGTGTGTAAAGGCAAACGTATTTTAAATTTATCTTCCAACGTCTTCGGTGTCCAATAGGATGTTTGATTGGAGAAGAGCAAGCTTTGGTCGGCTGAATTGCATAAGCCCTGCCAATCATTAGCAATGGAATAGCGCAAATTGATCTCACATGAGAATGATTTTATGTTGCTTAGTATATAGTAGCCCGTTAGAGAAGCAGCAGTCTTACGTAAATTATTTTTTGTGGATTAACTAGTTTTTACGTCGCTTTTTTACACCCATCGTTTATGATTGCAACTGCATTTTAACACGGAATTTCATTACTCTTTAATACGGAATTTTTATGACAATACAGTTACAAACAACATTTCATTATAAACACATTTATGCCACGCATATTGTGATTGCACAATTATTTTTGTCGACTAGAACACAATTGACGAAGAGTCAGCAATTTTGCATCATTTGATATTTCAACGATAGTAGCTCGACAAAAGTTTTGTCATGTAAAGATGCAAAAAAAAAAAAGAAAGAATATATTCGCGGAATAAACACATTGCGGAAAACGCACACGAACGTCTTCGACAAGCTGTTTTGCTGTCCAATGGATCCTTGTGATGATAAATATTTGCACAAGCGATGCGTCTCCGAGACACGTGTGTTTGTAGTAATTACTTTGTTGCGTGATGATTATTTGTTATGCAATTCGGTCCCGACGAAGGCACGAAGTGCAAGGCTATCGAACACTCGAATTGGAAATATTTTCAGCTGAACGTGTCTTGTACATCATTTGCCTTGTTATTGTACGTGATGTAATATATATTTAAGATAGTTGTTTACAAGAATAAATAGAGCGATATATAGGATGTGTGTGTGCGTGCGTGTGTGTGTGTGTGTGTGTGTGTGTGTGTGTCCTATAAAGACCGTAACAACGTTTAAAAGTAGATTCCAGAAATCATTTAAGATAAAAATTCTAATACTAAAATGTTGAACATGGAAAAAAAATTTGCTCTGCCATAGCATAATGTTAAAATAGATTTACTGCCGCAACTATTTTATAAACTACGGCGAAATAATTTGCTGTTTCTGTTATAAGTATCATAAGGCATTAGCTATGATTCCTATATTTCGTATATCTTAACTGTCCATATTTTACTACCATTTAGTTACCACACGCAGTTTTTAGTTATGACAGCTACTTGTTTTTTTCCGTGAGACTATAATAGTTTTTAAATTATAAGCAATTAAAAGTTAGTGAATCGTACTGCTTAAAATTTGCACGTTCGGGTGTGATATAACATAAAGTGTTAAACGCAGAAGCTAATTGTGTCGCTTCTTGTTAATAACAATATAACGATTTGCATGCGAAGATTATTATTTCTGTATAATTATTAATATTGATATATATTATATTGAAACATTATAATTACGTCAATATTTTAATATTAAGATTTTTTTCTTAAAATTATCTTAAACATCTCTCCTTCAGCAGTTGCAGTTTTTATGAGACATTCTATATAAGACAAGTAGCTTATTCATTCGTTTCATTCACTGATTGCTGATACTATTATATATTTCACATATATTGCAGTAAAGTATTTATTGATTAAAGTTATTGATACATAGCATCTTATTTGACATACCGTCAAAATAACATAATATAACGTGAAAAATAATTTAAATTACTCAATAATACAAGTTACGTGCATATGCGTACAGCAAAGGAAATCTAATCTTGAAAATTTACTTTGTGATACATATTTTTTTATAATAATATTTTACAACGAACATTGTTATTGTCCAATAAAATTTAAATTATTTAAAGTTTCATCAGAAAATAATACGATTTGCTAAAGTATATTAAATTCTTATATTATTTTGTCGACATTTTGTGTCTGGTGTATGTTTAAATTATTTAATAATCATTTAAAAGTTATGTTTAAATTATATTATGTTTTGTATGCTTATGAAAAATATTAAATTAAAAAACGACGTTAAGAACTGTTATCTTTATATTAGAAAATTTATTGATTATTACCGCTAAACTTCTAGAAGCGCAAAGGCTAGTTATTTCTACGATGAAATACATCTTATGGTAATAAAGGGTAATACATTTCTCAGATAACGTTAAAAGTGCCCCATTATATCATACAATAACACAATAATAATAATGAACTTATCGAGACATCTGGGACGCGCTCGAAAGTTTCGACCCTCGCGAGAAGCGAGCAGAAGAGAAGCTCGATTCCGCCTTTACACTCGACAATCTGCTTGATGATGGAACTTAATAAAACAAATCCCGCTGTGTAAACAGCCGAGGAGACTCTAACCGACGTCATTCAGACAACAGCGAGTTTTCCTTCGAGCCAGCCAATGATGACGGAGCAGTCGAGGCTGGCCCGCGCGCTCGAATACTATTAGATAAGATCAATATTGTTCAAAATACGGTAGAAGTTTAACTCATGTACATTACGTGGCATTTATATCATGAATATTCCGCTCGGAGCTGTTCTTTTGCTCCCTCATGGTCTCCCGCGTCTCTCGCGCTATCTTTTCTCATTTAACTCTCGTCTCTTATCTCAAAATTTGCCGCTGTGTAAATGCCGGCCGATTTTGATTTTAATATTTATATGATACATAGTACGTAGTTAAGATTTTTGGTTTTTCATGACACGGAGTTACTATGATTTCTCCACAAGGCAGCTCGCAACAGCCTTTGATCGAGCTCTCGATCTCCATTTTCATATTGCAGGCTACTTCGCTGTTTGCAGCCCTGAAGCAGCAGCAACAGCAATCGCGCGACAGCGTCTTCTCGTCGCGGGACCGCGAGTGCCGCGACAGGGATCGCCTTCCTACGGTCCGCAATCGCGACTCCGGCAGAAGCAATATAGCGGAGACCGGCGGCGGCAGCGGTGTTGCTGATCAACAGCAGCAACAGCAGCAGCAGGATCTCACTATCGAGTACCAAAGCAATGGGAAGCTCAGTCCCGCCGGACACGTAGTGACACCAGCACCCATGACCCAGCAAAAGCAGCCAATCATCACGCAGCAGTCGCAACAGCCCAGCTCAGGGGCACCAGGGCCCCAACCTAGCCCGCATCAAAGCCCGCAAGCCCCACAGAGGGGTTCACCACCGAATCCTTCCCAGGGTCCGCCACCCGGTGGCCCGCCAGGGGCTCCGCCGTCGCAGACCCCCTCGCAGATGATGCTCAGCTCGGCGAGCGGCCTCCATCAGATGCAACAACTGCTGCAGCAACACATACTCAGCCCCACGCAACTGCAATCCTTTATGCAGCAGCACACGTTGTACATGCAGCAACAGCAACAGCAACACCATCAGGTAAATTCCATTCTTCGATGTAGATATTTAATCAATGTATTTCAAATTTTGAGACATGATTAATCAATCGATGATTAATTAATTTTCAATCAAGTTTTAACATTATATACATTTTTGTTTTTATGTGTATTATTTTACAATATAAAATTTTTACCTTGATTTTTTCATCTTTCGCGTTTTTTATTTTTTCAATTGCTTCAGTCACAACATTAAATTGCAGGATTCATCTTCCGATCATGCATCTAATCAGGAGCGGTTTGGTTACTTCTCTTCTTTAAAGAACGTAAGTGAAATATTCTTTAACAATAATACGTTCATCTAGATTATTATACGAAATTTAAATAATTAAGAAAGAAACCCATAAGCGATCGCGACTAGATCTCAGTCTCTTTAATAACATTTCTATGCACATCTTATCTTTTTAGTTCTTTAAATTGCGCGCCCAACTGTCGAATTTACAACGCAATCACATTGAAATAATAATTAAATTGATAGTTTCAAATTAAATTAATCAGTTTTTATCATAATTTTAATAGCAACTTAATACCTTAACTTATTGCGACAAATATTCCTGAGATATTCCTTATTGTTTTATTTTTACGTTATATAAAAATATTGGGTAAAAAGGAAAAAGGGTTTCATATTGCATTAAGAGAAACAATTTAGTCGCCAAAGCAATCAGTAATAGCGATATAAATTAGGTATAGCTAAAACGTTTTTCCAATTTTACCCTTTTCATCGATTTATTCATTATGTATGGTGTCACTAATGTACAATTTCACTAATAACGTCTAATAACAACGTTAATCAATTAAGAAATTGTAGTAGTCATCGAATTAAAGTCTCTTGTACAAAAAAGTTATTCTACTTTCAACGAAAATAACTATTTTACAGTTATTTACTTGATGGATAAATTGTTATCGGCTGAAATCTTTCATACGCTCAACTTTTATACGAATAATATATTTTCATTTCGTGTAAAACTCAATCAAAATACGCTCTGTGATGCAAATATAACATCGTAATTTAATGACATAGTATCTTAAATTTAACTCTTAATTGAACAAACGAAACGGAAACGTAAGACACTTTCGTGAGGAAGCTAATCTTAAAAGAGGTTTTGAATTTCGGTATACGCGCAATTCGCGGCGGACGGGACTGCCGGGAAGTTCGATGCTATAGCGAGAGGGTTGATACTCGGTCTGTGTAAACAGGTAGTCCCTTCTATATCGTTACGATAACAATACACGTCGCGCGAACCACTTTTGCTATCCAGCCACAGTGTTATCCTGGCGCCTACGATCCAATAAGCACTCTGATATTCCTTTTCAAAAATACCAATGTAAGCGACAACAAATATTTTTCATGGCACCATGTCATTTATTGTAGCAGAAACTATTCTTTGAAGAGACAGAAATGCGCCGAACTTCAAATTAGAGAACATTTTCTTTTTGTTCAATCATTTTCTCAGAAATCACTCTCAGAAATCATTCTCAGAAGTCACGTAACGATAACTTTTAATGCTCACATAAAATTGGATTAGTAAAGAGGAATAAATGTTAGATACAGGGAAAGAATGGTTTTGCTGAAATATCTAAAAATTCAGATACAGACATCAAAATAATTTTTGGGTCATCAAAATGATTATGTAGGACGCTTAAATTGGTTACTAGAATGTTAACTTAATTTTTGCAGTATTATTATCAACCTTTAAATGCTCTATATAATTATTCTGAAGACCCGATAAAATTATTTTCAGATCTGTATCTAGCTAAATTTTTAGATACACAAAACCGTTCTTTCCATGTGTAATGAAGTTTAATTGTAGGTCAAATTAAAGGCCAGTCCTGTTATAAATATGCGTTGCTAGAAAATTTCTTGAACGTTATCAAGATTTATTGCGGGGAAAAATGTATAAAGTATACAGTAAATACAAAATATAAAGAAATCGTATGCTTAACATGAGCATGGAAAATGCTTATTAGCGAGAACGTGTTTGCGCCCATTAATCGTGCAGAGTGTTCGTTTATAGTAATATGATAAAGGGTGCGTACCTCGAAGTTTGTTTTAAAATATCCTCGAGGCGCACGAGAGAGACCGAGAAATGAAATAGGCGGAGGGAGTTAGTCTGGAGGGTGAGGTAAGCAATTAAGCATCGCCATCAGCCGTTGTGTCTCGTTGTTTGTCTTCGAGCTACCCATCAACTGCCCTCTATCTTCTTGCCCCCTTGGTGCCGCGAATTATCTGCGCCCGTGATTTATTCATCATTCCAAGACGTAAGTGCCGCCCTTTTTTCCTCTCCTTTTTATTCCGGCCAACTAATTTGGCAAGAGAGCGAAATGTTCACTTTTGTGCCTGACGTTTAATAATAAACTGTCGACGATATCATTTGATTTGTAATTAATTATACCTATATCTTTTTTTTTTAATTAGAGACGCTCTCTGCAGAAAGGCTATAATTAATATAATGTTTATAAAATGAAAATATAATGGAGTTCTCTTTCTCCTTTTTCCCCTTTCTTTTTTTTTCGTAAATACATATCAAAAATTAAATAAAGGGATATATCGGACAAATAAGAGTTAAGCGCGGTTAGTAGAACGCAATTTAAATCTATTATCAATTGTACTCAATTGCAAAGCTTCAAACGTTTCGGCTCACTTTTGAGCCATCATTAGCGATCATATATAAATTTTATATATATAGGTATATATAAATCTAATGCCTTACTTTAACGAATCTTTAACTTCGCGATCTCCCAGTATAATCACGTCGAGGATCGCATTGTTCATTTATGTATATCAAATTATTTGCTTAATGTAACATCGATTATGTAATACAATATAATTGTCAATATACAACATTGAACTAGTAAAGTGATGTAAAATAGTTTATACATTTGCATATCGGCTTCTGATTTGTTTTAGCATCAGCATCAACTCGCGGAACTCAACAAGAAACAATTAGAACAGGCAATGCAACAACTACAGGAACAATTGCAGCTGAACTTATTTCAACAGACACATTTATTGCAAACGGCGGACAAAAAGAAAGCATCGGCGCCTCTTCAGCAATTAGCGATTCAACAACAGCAACTGATACAGCAACTACAGATTACACAAAGGCAGTATCTGTTGCAGCAAGGATTGAGTCTTCAAGGCCATAATCCTTCTTCAGGTATTTATTTAAATAAAATTAATGTGCTTGATTAAAGATATTTTGGTATGCTTTAATAGTCAAATAATTTTTAAATACGGTTAGATGTTAATAAAGTGCGAATATAAGATATATTTGTGATTCCAATGATCCAGAGTGTATTAAAAATATATTCCCAACGAAATATAATACGAAATTCAACGAAATTAAAATAAACTATAAGTTTTATAATAGTGATTATTAATCTTTTACATTTTAATCAATAGTTATATATTAAATATATTACTTCAGTGAAAAAAGAGAGAGATTTGAAGCGTTTAGACTTAGAACAGGTCAGGTCTATAATTAAGCTACATTTTAAATACGAAATCTTATCTAGATAGAATCTTAGATTGGATTAAGTCTGTTCTTTATATATAAAACGAAGAATTATTCAAAAAGATGATCAAGACTTTTTTTAATTCTTAAAAAATGATATTTGTATCTTACGAATGTGCGAACAGCTTTTTCAAAGATTATTGTTAGTTAGTAAAGATTGTTGTTTTAATATCTTGCACGTGTTCTGCATCAGTACATATCTCTATCATCAAGAAATTGACGTTTTTATCAACGCATGTTCACGTTCGTGATAAAAGGATTAAGTAAACGTATATTTTTAATTCGCGTATTATTGTCATATTCTAACACGGTTACATTGCATAAACATAGGAATCCGTTATCAAGACAATCACATGCCGCAACCGAACACATGAGTGTATTTGCTGCGACGCGTGACATATTCGTGTCATAGGAATCACATGTCATCAGTAGCACGTATGCAAAGACAAAGATAAGCTTTGATACTGGAGGCATCCCTTTAGTTTTAAACTAAAACGATTCAGTATCTCCTGCATAATCCTTTCGAACCTCTGTGCGCTACGTCTCTTTATTTCTTTATTTTTTTCTTTACTTTAATTTCATTTACTTCTTCTCTTCTTCCATTCTCCTTTGCGTCTCCCTTTCTTGTTTTTTATCCTGAACAAAACTTTTACACAAAAGCGTTTCGATTACAAACCGGTGCTCACTCCAACGATGTTCCCTTTTCTGATACTTGTACGTATAGGTACATGATACATATGTTCGAAAGGATCATTCGAAATAGCAACCGTGATTCATTGTTAGATCCTTCAAATTCGAGAGTTCATACATGAACTCTCTAATTGAGTTCTAATGAATCTAGTCATTATTCTCGACTATGCAACTGGCCCTATTTCCACTGCTTACTATGTCCTCTCTATTTTCTTCATTTCTCAAAAATTTAACTATCTTAGCTTTTAATTTTATTGTTCTTAGCATTCTCAATTCTACCTCCTTGTCGACGCGTTGCTTCGTCTTTCATTCACATGCATGTTTGTTTCACGTGTGATTGTATCAAGATTGCACTGAATATTATTGCGAATATTGTTTATTATCTCTCGGTTAACAAGCTGGCATTATTTATCGTCATTTTAACATTAAAATGATTACTAATAACGACGGATTATTTGGTGAGCTATCCTGTTTAAATATTTATGATGACGAGCTTTTTTTAAATTAAAATTTTTGATATGATCATGTGATATGATCATGTGATGCGATATACATATGTTTCTAAGCAATTACATTTTCTTTTGATTTCCTATCTTAATTACGAAAATTCAACGATAAATATATTTTTATGGAAATATATTTTTATGGCGATTATTATTTCTTCGCTTAATAATTTTCAAATGGATGCTTTTTTTTAAATTAAGCAGGTTTACCACCAGGTGATAATCTACCATCATGGAAGTCAGAGCCCTCGGATACACCGGAATCCCACCAGAATTCCAACGTGGCGAAATCGAATTCTGGATTGAACGGTAAAACAACAGTTTCACGCTTCTCCGTTGATCTCAAGCTCGCTCGTTTTTGTATTCTAATTTCTCCATGCTTATGTTTTATTTTTTTGCGAATGCGACGTTCGTTTACCGAACTATCGCAGGCATTCTGAATTCGATAGCTTCGAGCCGACGGTCCGAGGTGAATGGTACAACACCGATGGACGAGAAGCCGCTGGATGCCTCCTGCAATGACAAGGTTCATCCCCTCTATGGCCATGGGGTGTGCAAGTGGCCAGGCTGTGAAGTAATTTGTGAAGACTATCAAGCATTCCTTAAGTAAGTTTTTCGATTTATTTATTTATTTTTTTTAATATATTTTCTTAATTGTATTTTCGACATTTAAGGATCATCTGTTATCCGACTTCCATTGCAAATTCAGTAAAATTCCCTTCCAGCTATCAAATAATAAATTTTTGTGAGTGCAAGTATTTCTTAATATTTAGTACTTTTTACTAATAATATAAAGATTCAGATTAATAACGAATCGAAATAAAAACGCGATATATTTTAGAGAGACAAACGATTTCCAAGCAGATAGGTGAACGTAAAAAAGGAACTGCGAATATCTTGTGTACGGGAAACTGAAGAAATAGAAGAAAGTCGGTAATTAAATTGGGGAGAATGAGGCAAAGAAAGTATAGAAAAATCGCTCGTGTCAGCATATCTCATTGACATCAGACGTTTTCGCTCATCGGCTTCGAGCCGCAACCGCAAGCTCGTCGTAGCTCCATCCCATCCGAAAGATCCTTCGTAATCACGTAGCTCGTCTCAGTGCAAACTCCCCCTCAAACAAGCCGTTACTTAAAAAAAAAAGAAAAACGCTAATTACCTTTGTCTCATTAATATTCACGACATTCGACCGCATCGTTATGCCCCTCAGTCTAATCCCTTTCTGTCCCTTTCCCCCGCCAGTTCGTTCGTTCAAACTCCCTCGACCTTCCCGCATCTTCGTTCTTTCAACCGACCGATCCGCTCCTCTCGCCACCCTTTTCCACTCCCGTCGATACAGCCGTCCGTTCCGTCGACGAAGAAGGATTACGGAAATTCTTAAATACGGAATCTTGTTGGCGTTGTTGGCACCCCCATCCTCTACCTACGACGCGGCGAAGCTTAATTTTCTGTCCTGTTGTCTCCTGGGGGTTTGAGCTCTTGTAGTCGGAGAATGGAAGCGTTACGTGCTCGGGATTTTTCGTGGCTTTCTGACGCGCAGATTTTTTTGCTACTCTTGCAAGATAATTCTGACGAATCTTTCTCACCTTTCCATGTTTTTTATTGATAAACATAGGCTGCAAATTATTTAATTTTTAATCATTGGTTTTAAAATCAAATTAAGTTAAAGACTGCAGAGCTTTTAAATTAATGTTATAAATCTTTATTAGATCTGCCACGACGTTACGACATTATGCTAAAATATTAAATAATTTAAAATTAAATTTTTGTGTATATGAAACATAAACGTAACGATAATAAATTTAATTGAAAATTTATTTGAATTTTATATATAATTTTACTTATATTCTTTTTTATTATTTAATTTAATTTAACAAAAGGATCAATAAATGATTATTATGTTAAAATATTATGAATAATTTAATCTTGTCCATCATTTTCTTAATATTAACATTGTAATATTTGCATTGAGAGAGAGAGAGAGAGAGAGAGAAAGAGAGAGAGAGAGAGAGAGAGAGAGAGAGAGAGGGTTGAAACTACAGCATGTTGAATTAAAATAAACCGTAATTAATCCTGAAATATTGCAGACACTTAAATACAGAGCACACATTGGATGACCGATCGACAGCGCAAGCCAGGGTCCAGATGCAAGTAGTGTCGCAGTTAGAAATTCAGTTGCAAAAAGAACGAGACCGACTAGGCGCTATGATGCATCATTTGCACATGGCAAAACAAATGGCTTCCCCGGAACCGCCAAAGTCATCGGAGTCATCGGTAAATTCTCTTTATTATATTCATAATTTTTATTCTTTAGGTTAGATTTTTTTATTTTATTGAACTATTTTATTTAATCATTCATTTATTATTAATCCATATTAAAAATAATGAAAACAATACGATGATGAATATAATTTCTTTCGTAACAATTTAATTTCTTTATATAAACATTGTATTAAAGCTAAAATTATATTAAGCTGAGTCATAAATAATTTCCGTTTTAGTGTATGAATTTTATTTCTCAATAAAAAACAAAAAATTAATCAATTATATGTTTGCAATTATTTGCAATGATTTGTTGCCATTCCACTAATTGTATTCCACTAATGATTTTAAAGCACCATGCATCGAAGTCTATTGAGCGCCCTTGTCTGGGTTCATCTTTTAACGACGTACATATCTTCAGAATGAAATTTTATTAATCAATTTCGTACTTACCTATCAGTTATGCCATAAACACTGCAAACTTTTTTTAGCTACCTCCGCATTTTCTCCTCCTATAATATTATATGATGAATATGCATTTTTATTTCTTTCAATTCAGGATTAAGAAATTTATTACTTTATTTTGATGTGTACACTGATGTTATCACTGTTATTATGAGATTGCGAAATTTACTTCAAACATGATCTGACCTGTCAAGTATAATGAGTTATTAACGTGATGATTGGCATAAATGTATCATTACAATTTATTCTCCGAAGCGGAAATTATTTACGATTCAACCTAATAGATATTTAATTTTTTCGACATTATTATAGCATAAAATAGATTAGTTTTTTGTATCAATCGATTGTATTAACGAAAATATATTAATTTATATTAACAAAAACAATTTATGCATACTACTGTCATCTTTTCTTATAGCTTTATAAAAAAAATTAATTATTGTTGAGAATTATGAGAGTAATTTTATACATAAATATGCTACAAATTAAAATTATTAATTGTTACATCACGAAACAAAAGAAAATCTTTATCATAAATCGCGATTATAATACGCTTAAAGATCCGCTATAGAAGGAATATTGAAAGCTAAATCTAGAAAAACGGTTCAACTGTGATGCGTAAACTTTCTTCGCTGTGGTATTGCTATGAGATCGTAAAGCCGGATTTTCACGACAGACCAGCTCGTTGGAAGATTTTACGAGCTTCTCGTGGCTCGCTAACAACAACGCGAGTTTCAGTTTTAACGCGCCGCCGAGTCGAGTGCTAATTTATACATAAAGTTTGCATTAATAATTCATCGGAGCTGCGGTAATTTTATATCGCCTTAATTAAAACCCCTAACAAGTTGGGCAGTCAGAGAATACCAATATCGCATTAGCCCTCCGCCGGCGACAACGCTCGACGGTCGACGGCTTAATTATTTTAACGCGGCTGTGTGAGTAATTCCGCTACGAAGATCAGATTGCTCGCATACGCCACTATGATATGTAATAAGATATCCATATGGCAACTGCATTTATTGATATTCATATTTATATTGCATCAAGTGCTTTAATATGTACATTACATTTATCATGAAATTTATGGAGCAAAAGTAATGAGATATTTCTTTGTTATCAGAAGACAAATCTTGCGTACAATGATTTCAAAAGTTACAACCGTAGAGTTTTAAATTTTTCTGAGTTTATGAAAAATTAGTTAATCAAACTTTGGAAATTGCTCTGCATAAATTACATAAAAACATCTTTTTAACTCTACAATGCTTTCATTGCACTTATAGTTCTAAAATGATCTCTCAGTTCAACAGTTTATATTCGATTTGTTTATATCTTGTATCATCACTGTCTTTTGTCTCTTCTGCCATTTTGAATTTTGGGAACTCTCTTTTTCAGACGGGCTCGAATTTACCAAAGCTAAATTTTTCCACTGCGCTAATGAGTCAACCGCCACCTAACTTTGGAGTCTCTCAGGTGTCACCAGTATCCATGTCCGCGCTGGTATCTGCCGTGAGGTCGCCCGCGAGTGCTCAGCTGCCTCCGTCGGTTGGCAGTGCCCCGATGCCGCCACTTCCGACCATACCCAATATGTCCAGTTTACCTCCCATGCCTAACATGCCTGGCAGCATGCCGAGTATGGCTGGTCCAATCAGACGGCGCATCAGCGACAAGTCAGCGCTTTCTTTGGCAGGAGGTAAGGTCATCTCTTTATTTCATAATCTCTAATTATCTTGCCTGACAGGTGAGATTTGAGATAGCGTCTTCGAGAACTAATGAGGGCCAGAATCATTTTGCGTTACCAAGGTCAATTTTGTTTTGAAATCAATTTTGCAACAGCTCTTCCGTTTTATCTGTTTCAAGGAAAATGGTTGATTCTGTGTTAATTGATTGTTGATACGTCGAAATATCAATGCATAATGTATAGTATAGTTCGTTAGTCGCTTATATTAATAATAAAAATTGAAATTAAAAACACATTAAAGGATATTGAATTATTAACCATTCATTTTAATAAAACATAATTTCAGTTATATACATATATATTCAATTATGTATATATAATATACATATGCAAAGAGAAATAAAAGAGACAAATATATAGGTATATTAAAATTTTCTTGCCAAATGATATTATTAACTGCGATTTGCGAAATATACATACACTATATATCTATATATTATTTATTTATCGAATTTAGTGATATTAATTCATTCCTAATTGAATATATCCCTTTTTAAATTTAATTCCTATTGTATAATTTTCATACCTTATTTTATTTATATATACATATAGGAACGTATTATTAACTTGTAAATTTAATGTTTTTAATTAAAATATTTTCGATGTAATCATTTTCCGAACGTATAGCTTTTATGCTTGAAATGCATACGAGAGCTTGGAACTGGATTAATATCGTCTCAAAGAAAGGTGAAACAAAAGAAATGAAAATTCAGAAATTAAATACTATTCGTAGGACTGTATGACGAGGGCACTGTAAGGCGCAGAGTAGCCGTCGATAGATCTGGAATAGATATTAACGAAGGTAACGATAACACAAAATCATATTCGGAGTGATGCGCGAGCTTCGAAATGCCATTATGAAAAATTTCTGCACTGCAACTCTTATTAAAGTATTAATAAGAGAAGTTATCTTTCTCAAATTATACATTGTACAGACGTGTGTCTAGAAAATAAATAACGATATTATAGCTGTGATATTATAATGAAAGTTATAAAACATTATTAATTTGAGAGAAATATGATAAATGAAAATTGTACGATGTCAATAATATTTCTTAATTTTCTTTGTAAATAGTATAGTTCTATGAGATCATATTTATCATTTTAATCCTGCGTAATAAGATAATTATATATTTATATTTTTGAAATTATTTTTGGCATTTCGAGGTTCGTCACAAAAATATATTCACTCCGACGAAATAAAAAAAAAAATACCGATCCTGTAGCAAGTGCTCTTTACGGTCCTCTCTTGGTCTCGTGCCTTTTCCTGTCGTAAATTGTACCACACGCACAGATTACTTATGGTAGCGACTATGTCACGTGAAGCGACAGTGTTCAACACCTTGTTGGCGGCGTAAAACGAGCATAGGTGTGTAGAGAGGGGATGCAAGGAAATTTATGCGATGAGAAAAGAAATTATATGAGATGAAAAAAAAAACTTTCATCCGCCAGCTCGAACCTCTTTCTTATCGATGCTTTTATTGTTTCCTTATTTCTTGTGCTGCCTGCCCTCCCCACCGTGTAGGGCTGCCCTACATGCTGGAGCGTGCTGGCCTTGACGTCCAACAAGGTACTGTCAACCTATTTTCCACACATTCCCTTTTGTGGCTTACAAATTTTCTTGCGGAAAGATGCACCTTGCATGAACACTGACTTCCTTTCTTCGTCTTCATCTCTGCCTCTCCACGTTCACAGAACAATGACTTTGCTAAAGTATCTAACAAAATTTAGCTAGATACAGATCTGAAAATAGTTTCGTTGGACTATCAAAATAATTACGTAAGACACTCAAGCTAGAATGTCAAAAATTTTCTTGCAACATTGCTCACCATGTTTGAGTTTCCTATGTAATTATTTTGATAGTAAAAAAATTATTTTCAGATCTGTATTTACTTAAATTTTTTAATATTTTAGCAAAATTATTCTTTTTATGTAGCAATAATTTTTCTAATTTTAATATAATTCTTAAAATAATTAAAATTGCGAGTATTCCAAAACTCCATGCAAACACTTGAGATTGGATAAATTGATTGGCCGTAATTAATTTTTTTATTGCTTTTCTTTTAAGCGCGAAAGAGGTGATCCATGTATTTGGTTTGAACTACTTTTATTTTTGGCAAACAAATACGTAAACTTCAGTTTTAATGTTGCAAATAAATGTAATGTAAACAATCACCTCTAAAAAGAGTAGTTCCGAAAAAATTAAATGTGAAGAAAAATTTCGATGTTTGTATTACCTTCTTCCGATTTTTATGAAATTTTTTTTTTATAAAAGCATGCGTCTGCACATATTTCTGCAGATATAAAAATTATCGTTATTTTAGAAGAATATCCGTTTTTTAATTAAATATTGATATTTTGCATATGGTTTATGGATTTCTTTCTATGAAGTCTTATTATTAGATATATATTTTGCATATAGTTTTTAATTTAGTTTATCACCAATTGCTACTTTCAAATTTAGAAATTTATTTAAAAGCAAAAAAGAAAATTTAGAAAAACATAATTTAATAAAAAATGTGAAATATAAAATTGATATATATCTCTTATTATGCAATTCAAAATGTATATTTATAACTTTTCAAACTTATTTAATATTTAATCCAAATATTTAAATAAAAAGCTTATTTAATATTTAATATAGATATTTAAATCGATTAAGTTTTTTCGAAAATACCGTAAAAATACGCATAGCTTAATTTACTCTTTGTCATTTAAAATTTTATCGTAATTTTACGTGACCAGCACAATGTTTGCTTGTTTGTGTGATCCCTGTGTTCAGATCTTATTGTGTAAAAAAATAATTAAACAAGTATAGTTACTTGTTATCAGTAATAAAAATATTAGCTTTCGACCTGCTATTACTTTTAATAACATATAGGGTAAATGAAATTTGTTGCGTCCGGTTTCAGAAATTCAGCGAAATAGGGAATTCTACAAGAATGCAGACGTCAGACCACCGTTCACGTATGCATCCTTAATTCGGCAGGTGAGTAGATAATATAATTGGCGAAAGATTCTCCGGATATTGCATTAATTTTCCCATCGCGTCGCATTATTCTAACAAATCATTGTGGGGATTTTCTTTAACAACATAAAACAATTTGAATGCTTACATACTCATTATCGTGATTATTTTAATAATTTTGAGAATATACTGAAAAATAATTTTTACTTTTTTTATTAAAATTAATATGTTAAATATTATTCGGATTTAATAATATTTATATTGAAGTTCATTATATCTTAATAATTATTTAGGTGTAATAAAATTTATTTTACTTATTAATTTTATATATTATATTTTATTAAAGAATTTTAACATTTTCAAATCATTATTTAATATTATAATCTAAAAGTACAAATTTTGCACGATATACGAACTGATATTACACGTAAGTCTCTTCGTTTGTGGACATTTAAGTACCTTAGCCATGATGTTTTTCCTCTTAGAATAGAACAAGTTAATATAATTATAATATTGCTCTTTTCATAGTCTATCATCGAATCTCCCGAGAAGCAGCTGACACTCAACGAAATTTACAACTGGTTCCAAAACACATTCTGCTACTTCCGGCGCAACGCAGCAACGTGGAAGGTATATTTTATAATTCTAGTAGTATAATTATCCAATTGTTTCGAAACGAGAAAATTAAATAACAGATAACAGAAATTTAAAAACAAAAGCAGATAAAAGCTTATGACTTCGAGATTCGAAATATCCAAAATGTAGCTTTCTTATCAGAACTTTTTTCTAATTTTTCATGCTTGCAGCTAGTAATTTTTACAAGGCATAAAATATTCTAAGCTTTTTATAGCAATTTTATTTCTCCATAAGAAAACCGGAAGAAGTATATTCCAAATGTAATCTTTAAATAGCGAGAGAGTTACGAGTAAAGTGGGGAAGTGACTCTCTTGTAACTGGATGAAGTTAGCACGAATCTGTTTGTGCAACGGGAGTCAAGGATAAAACAAGGATAAAACAATCACGCAATTTGTATTTATACGAGCGTATTAAGCTGAATGCGCTTAACAAGAAAAGATGACAGCTTATTGAGAATTTCGGATAATTATATGTATTGATTTGGATTAACAGGCTAAGTGACGTGCCGGGCAGAGCAGCTGGTAATGATAGTTGTATTGCTTTCTCGAATAAGGGGGAAAAACTGGTAACATGTGAAATACGACATATTACGAGTCATTTATGAGCCATCTGTCATTATATTCTTCCTTGTTTCCCCTCGTTTGCAGACCACTCAATAGCATCGCGTGTCAGAATAACAGCAATTCTCTTAAATTAATAGTAAACTAATAGTCCAATAACTGAACCAATAGTAAATAGAATTGGAATGTCTTTACAGACGATTATTGCATTATACATTCCTATAAACATATTACATACGTCAATTATTTTATCGTTTAAAATGATCGTTTGCCAATGTATCTGAATGAGAAATCGTGTATTACCTGCGAAAACGTATTATATTAAATAATAGTAGAGATATATAGGTATTTCGTAGAGATCTCATGAATCGCTTTATTCTGACTTATAATAAACTTTATTCTAAATAATTATGACGGTTCGAATGATTATTTGTGAATGATTATCATTATTTACTTAATCTGGAATGAATCGACCGAATAAAATTAAACGCGGAGCAGTAATATAAATTAATATATTTCGCGTCTCTCTACTCAGGTATCCGAAGGCAACGAATATAACATGCTGATGGTTCATGATCGATTTGTAAGCCGACGTGACAAACCGCTTGTTGGCAAGAGTGTTTGCGCGCGTGCGTTTTTGCGTGTGTGCGAGTGTGCGTGGAAGTAATTGACGTTTGCCATGACGCTTTGCCTCGCATGGTTATGTGTATATGAAAACATAAAAAAAAAACGCAAACAGGTTTGCAGCAGAGAACGGAAGGAGTGAGAAGGCGTGAGCGGAGCAGAGCCAAGGAACCAACACGCCGATGATAGCGGATGGCGACAAACACGTCATCGTACGGCCGCGTCGCGCGGCCTCGTCGAATTTTATATTCGGCCCTGCGGCATGAATAATTGTTGTCGTTGCCCCTAGATTTAGATGACTAGCTGTGCATTAACGATAAAGGAATGCCACAAACCGTGTCTCTTTCGATTAATCATATTTTGGTTCGTTACCTCCTCATGCGGCCTTCGACGTCGCGATTTCATTGTCGATTTCCTTCTGTGCTAACAGCGATCATCATCACCGACCTCATCGTCATCGATCATCGTCGCCACCGTCATTATTATTGGTGGATATCGCATTTAATTATCGCTGATTATCGGTTGGCTAGACTTTATATTATTTTTTGTTTTGTATTTGTCACAACGCGATGCCGATTTCTGTTTTTCTTTGTTGGCTGCCACCTCGAAGACTTGCCCGGCTCTTTTTTTAAATAATAAATTCAGTTGTGACTGAGTAATTGCATTTATATAAATATCTTTTAAAATTCAGTATACTATTGCACTTGCGTAGTAATTTGCGCTGCTTTTACTTGATATTTATTATACTTATATCAGTTTGTATTATTTTATTTGTTTGCTTAGCATTTTTGAAACTCTATTTTACGTATGTTCGTAAAAGCAACTTTTTTAAGAACGCCATAAAAAATATTTATTAATCTGCATAATTTGCGTAATTTAAGTCGTTGAGAAATGTGCTGTCCCAAATCAAAAAAAGATAGAAACGATACAGCAATATTTAAATTTACGGTGCAAATTTAAGTTTAAGGTGGCAGCTTTGCTTGTATTCTTCAAGAATGCTAGCTGTTGCAGCCATCTTTAAATGAAAACAATAAAACAATTATCAAATTAATTTTTCTAGCATAAATGAAATATCCTCAATCTGTACATCATACAATCTGTACATCATATAACGTTAGTGAAAAAATTTTTCTTAAATGTAAAATAGAAGCTACGGGTATTATATATTTTTTGGAAAATATTTTTGTTCGTCTAATATGTTAGATTTCATAAATATATGATAGAAAATATTTTCGTAATTTATTTATACGGCATATTTGATTTTAAATATATCATAAAAATGTGTACATCTCGCGTGTCTTCAAAGATGGCTGCCATAGCTCGCAAGAGCAGCGTTGCCGAACAGGTCATCCTAAAATTTATCTAGGTCAAAATTATTATCTATAAAGACTTGAATCGCAATAAAACGAGGAAATACAAGATCTAGGTTATGGATCGAGGTCATAACTATAAGACTGAAACTGTCATTTTGTGCAAAAGTACGTCAAGTCATAAAATATTCGGGAGCGCTCGATTGTGTGTACCTTCTCTATAATGTTCAAGTATATTCATAAAGTGAATGAGCAAACATGCATTGTGGAATTAATAACTTTTATTGAAGTTATATTACAGCTCTTTAATTATTATTGCTCGTTGTATTTTTGGCAATACAAATGAATAAATGAATTTGAGTATCTCGGTAAAAACATGATAAATACGTTATTTCAGTATTTAGCGGCAGATAAATTTTGTTTCATTCTATTCATATACCTCTCTACTATCACCGCGACAAATTATAATCCTATCAGAGCCAGTAGTTAAAAATATATTGAGAACTTCGTTATAAATACTTCATTTGAAAGAGCTCTAAGAAAACTTGAAACATATAACGCAACATAAATTCGCATAATATTAACTCGAGATATTGATACGTCATTGCAGTGACAACATGTATCAGGAGATATATTTAATCAAAGTTCTGCACAAAGTGTCTACGTTGTAACACTCGACGAGATCGTTCGCAACGCTGCTCGTTGGCACCTTGGCACCTCGACAAATCATACGGCACACGCACAATATCGCACGTCTCACTTAGCAACCTCGCGCCTCGGTCTCACGATCATCATCCATTCTTGCCTCATCAGCGTGATCGGTCATCATCACCCGATGTCGAGGACTCTCTACCGCCTGCGTAACCATACAGCCGCACGTACACGTACACACACGCGCCACGAACGACCGTGATCCTTTCCCCCTTCGCCGACTACCGGGACCGTGATTGAGTTGGCTTCGTTCGTTTTTTGCGTTGCTTATTTAGTCTGTGTATTATTTTGTATAGAACGCAGTGCGACACAACCTGTCTCTCCACAAATGTTTCATGCGAGTCGAAAACGTGAAAGGGGCCGTATGGACGGTGGACGAAGTGGAGTTTTACAAGAGACGCCCACAGCGCGCTTGCAGCACGACCGGGTACGTTGCCCCTCCCCATGCCCCATTGATCAGAAAAAGAAATAATTACAACCGCGCTTTTTACTCTCTTTATTCTCTCTTTCTCTCTCTCTCTCTCTTTCTCTCGCTCTCA
>NW_017305569.1:4473789-4486927 GCF_001594115.1 Trachymyrmex septentrionalis | reverse complement strand
TGCCAATTTTCTACAGTTTTTATATCATATTTATAAAACTTTTTACATACTTTTTATACATATTTTTATATATCGATATTTATATATATTTATCTACACATATTTATATATATATTAAGAATATTTAATATTTTATCTTATACGTATATATATATAGCTCTTTTTACATATATGTATTTTTAATATATATATCTGTTTTATATATTATATATATATTTCTATATATGCGACTTAAAGGCGAACGCACGTATCAGTGCGTTTGTGGCCTTCGTATGTATGTATACGCACATACACGCACGCTCTCCTGTGCATTTCTCTCTACTTCTCTTATTTTAATCATATATTTGATCGCCTACACAAAATGTCTACGTCGTGTTCCCTGTTTTACATCTCTCTTCATAGTATACTGTACCTGTTTGTACTTGATACGTGCGCATTCATACGTATAAATCTGTGTGTGTATAAACCTCTTTATACACCTAAAACGCCATAACAGTCTTTACTATACGTCGCTTGTGTCGTCTGTCTGTATGTTTGCTGCTAATATACAGTTTCTCGAGGTGCCGTTTATATATCACAAACGGAATTATTATATTCGCGACGAAAATCGAAAGTTTTCAAAATTGAAAGACGCGCCTTACTTCGAGTCCCTTACTTAGATATTTCTATTTTCAATTGGGAAAACGAAACAGCAAATGGAAAGTTTCACATCTTTGCAAATAAATTTATATATAATCGAACAAAATCAGTTTATATTTACGCAGGCTGAAATACTCGAGAAACTACCGTCATCACTGTGTTTGAACCCGCGTGTGTGTGAACTTCTTACTTGCCCGTCGTCGTGTGATGGTAGTCGGCAGTCTGGTGGGTGCGTGGATGTTGCGTGAGAGTGCGTCGCCGATGAAAGAGCCACAACAGATGAAAGGAAAAAAAAAAAAACACAGATAGAAAGAGAGTTTAGAGATGCTAATCACGTTCTCGGAGATGGGAATCCGTAGTACGTCATGTGTGCTTTCATAACGAGCATGTGAGCTTTGCAGCGACTAACCCGATCGAGAACGGCGGGTCCGAGTATCTTGGCCCAAGTCTAGTCTCGAAAAGCCCGGAAGCCCGGAAGCGGAATTGCCCCCGGAACACAGAGTGAGAACCGCCAGTGTTACACTTTGTCAGGTAGTGAGAGGAAGCCGCCTTACTACATTTTATTACTCTGCGTCTCTGTTTTATTTTTCTTTGATTTGTCCATTCCTTCTTTTTGCGAATCTGTGCTGTTGTTTGCTCTCTCTCTGAAAAAGTCGAGATCATTCGTGTGCCCCGGCAACACGATAAGAGCGACACGGAGCCGTCGGCGAGAGGACGTGCCAGCGTGCCGCTGGTACGTCTGGGTCCCGTAAAATGCGACGGCAAGCACAAAAACCGGCCCCGCGCAATACGTGAGGCCCTACATCCCCCGTACGAAGGGTAGCGAGCGGCGAGCGGGCCGAGCGCAAAATTAAGAAACGAAAGAACGAAAGAAAAGCGAACAAATGCGCAATCAACTACAAAAAAAAAAAATCAACCAGAAACCTTATCTTTTTTACTCTCTTTTTCTCTATTTCTTGGTGGTCTTGTCTGTGTATACAGAACGCGATCCGCACCAATCTATCATTGCACAAGTGTTTTGTGCGCTATGAGGACGACTTCGGGTCATTCTGGATGGTGGACGACGCCGAGTTCGTAAAGCGGCGGCATCTGTCCCGCGGCCGCCCCAGGAAATATGACCCAACCCCATCACCCACTCCACCCCACCTCTCCGCACAGTAAGCACTACCACTTTTTAGAATTCTGCTGGCTGGCTGGCGCGACGTTCTGACCTTACCGCGGTACTTTTTTATGAAAAAGCGGCGACCGGGACGTTTTCGCTTGGTCGTTGTCTACAAATCGAACCACTAAATGGGCTTTACAACCTGCTGCCTTTGAAAGTTTTTGTGCACACTTGCTCCGCGGATGTGCACGGTTGCAGCTGTTACTGTTATATTGACGTAACGACGTGCCCTTCGGAATAAAAAAATTTGCTTCGAAGCAGCGCGAATCCACTTCGTCATTTTTCTATGTTAAACCATACAAGATAAATGAAAGAAACTTTAATGTGTGTAACATGGATTAACGTGAATATAACGAGATATGTATGGAAAATATTTGTTTGATTTATTTAATATTTTAAAAACAAAAATATTTTATATTCTGTGTATGTTTTAATTTAATTTTGATTAATTTTACAATGTATTTGTGCAAACAACTTGGATTACAACACGCTCAGTTAAAATTTTTAGATAAATTTCTCTTCATAAATTATTATAAAAATTTTATTAATTAAATATCTTTTTTAATTATTTATTATGATGCTAACAGCTGCAATTATAGATGCGAGAATCAATTCGGATTAGTTAAATTCTATACCAATCAATTACAAATATCAATAAAATATCTTTGTAGCAAAATTTCTTCCATTTCTAAGCTATATCGCGATACAGTTTGAAGTGTATCAGTAACAGATTACGCCAAGGCAGCAGGAAATAGCTCCATGCAGTTTGTCCAATCCCTCTGGAAATAATTTCCGCATCATGCCTGCCTCGAGCATCTTTAAAGTTCCGATTCCTTTAAAAACTGGACAGTAGTATCATTCCATTATTACCTTGCTCGTTCATTTGTTACAAGTGTGCAATTTATTTCAGTTTTTTAGGACGTCTAAACTATATAGGCACAATTGCATAAATATAAAACATGTAAAATTGTGTTATTAAAAATTTAAAAAATATGATTTTTATTTTTAAATTTATTTATTTGATCATAAACGCATGTCGTTGGCAAATATAAATAAAATTAAATATAACATTGAGGTTTGTAAAGAAAAAAATTTACTATACGATTTGAATTTTACATAGTATCATGGAATATATTTTTGAATATACTTTGATCATTTTAAATTTATTTTTGAAATCAACATTGAAACAATTATTTTGAGATAAATATAGATAGATAAAATAAATTGTTTTATGTTTAATGTGTTAAATGTGAATTTGAACAGAGATTTTATTTGTATTTTAATTGTCAAAACAATTAACGTTTAGAATTTAGAAAAAAAGAAAGTTTCTAAATAATAAAACAGTAATTCTAAATTGAGAGAGAAAAGAATATCTACAATTACAAAAAATCGATATTTTTTTTCTTCGTAAAAATATAGAATCTTGTATTTTGAAAGACGTGTAAATTTTGCACACTTTTGCAAATGACGTCCAAGAGTTCATAGGACATCCCCGTATATGTCACTAGTATTGTAACCCGAGGCTCTTGCACTCCGTGATAGCTTGAATCCTGCACGGTCCTGCAACACCCCAACAACAGGACGATTGGCCAAAGTTGCCGGATTTCCAATGTGTTTATTAGTTGCTCGCATGGATTACCATGAATCCCTAATATTCGTTTCCTGATTAAGCCCTCTAAACTATCCCACCCACTTTGAAGACACTGCTTATAAATGTATGACGCTTAATGTAATGCTATTTGCGTAGCGTCTCGTGTGAAAGTGGTGGTGTGTTTCTGCGGGCAAGCGTTCTTTTATGTTCAAGTTTTGCTTCCGTTTCTTCCTTTGTTCTGTTTATTCTTTTGTTCCCTCATAATAGTAGAGAATTACTTTTCTCTTCTTTTGATCGTAGAATTGACGTTAATAGACGTTTGTCATATTTTACGTTCGTCATTTTTATTATTTGATTTCTACAGTGACGTAGCAGTATAGCATTCTGGCGAAGTTCTGTTTCATCAGTTTTTATTTGATGCAACTTTTTTTGCAATCTGTCTGCGATTTTCAACTATAAGTATGCAAAATATGCGGATGCAAATCTAAAAATTCTTCAACTTTGCAATTTAACTTGTTACATTCGTCTTATACAAAATCTTAACTTTTCATTTAATGATTAGTATAATAAGATTAAAGAAAGATTTTTAAATAATTTTGAAATAGGAATCAAAATAGGAAGAAAAATATTAAAAATATTAAATATTAATTTTCAGACAAAATATCTCAGTAAATTATATTATGACTGATGCTAGAAGAAAACTTGAAAATACTTTCTTAGAAATTTAAAAAGTTTTAAGTTGAAATAACGAATGCCATTTCAAAGCAAATAAAGTTAAGAATCGCAAAATGAACTTTAGCATCTTACATCATGCTTCCGCAATGAGCGAATGATTTGAGTGAATATGTACGTCAGGGCTACTCGCGCATGTGTAAATTGTGTATACTATGCGTTACAATTATAACCTCGGGTGGAATTCTTCGATCTTCATCGTTGCGACTCGTCTTGTATCACAGGTACCATGTGGAGTCAGTATAAAATTTTAGTAATATTTAATGATAAAATTCTCGAAAATTTTTACTTATTAATCTTTAATACTTTTTAAAATTTTATCTACTTTTACTCAATCTCTCTTTTTAACTCTTCTCTCTCTCTCTCTCTCTCTCTCTCTTTCTCTATCTCAACTTTCCACTTCTCTATCTTCATCTATCTCTTTTCTATTTTTCTCATTATTCAGCGCTCCTTGTTGCTTCATAAACGGTCTCAGGAAATCTTTTTTCTCATCTTTTTCGCATGCATTTTAAATCCCTCGTCAAGTTTTCCGACGATATACGCTAAGATTAAGTATATTTACCATTATTTGATGGTAATCGCAAGAAATACAACGAAAAGCGTCTCTTCGCAAATCGTCGGGAAGAAAAGGGCGATTGTTGTGCAAACAAGTATTTACTAAATGACTTGCGAAGTAACAAAAGTAAATGGTAAGCTCAGGTAACCTGGTGGCCGTTTATAAGTACGTTTGTTTCGAAACATTACTGACGTAATGTCACATATTAAAAATGAATGGAGAAAAGAAAAAGAACAAATTGATATTTTATTTATAAAGTTTCGAGACGGGAGCGCTTTTTTTGAAATACTCTCTTTGTAATTTTTATCTAATCTCGCTCAATCACCGATGAGACGAGTGCGGTGGACAAAAACGATATGACTGGCACTGTAAGTAGGTAAGAGTATCTCGGATACTTTTTCGCTCTTTTTCAATCTCTTTTTGATATTTATATGTATTTTACATTTTTCATATTTATATAATTCTCTTTGTCTCTCTTTCTGTGTCTCTCTCTGTCTCTCTCTTCTCTTTCACTTTTACACCTCTTTCTCTTTCTCTCGCTTTCTCTATCTTTCTCCTTTTTGTCTTTAATACGTCTACATATCTACCACTCCAATTCACACAACATACAAACACATGATCATCATACACTCAACTTTTATATACTCCCCCTTCTCTATCAGATCCGTTCCAACATTGACACGATTAAAGAAAACTCATACACGCGATTGATTTCAGGAAATATATGCTCACGGCCGAATTTCGAATACTATTAACATATTTTTTTCTATCAATATCTAGGGGTGTACCGTCGAAGAGCCCAACGCTGACGCATAGTCCTACTATGTACGGTGACGCGCTTAATGCCAACCTGCAGGTAACTATTAATAATTAATTACTGGAATATGAAAAAACTCTTATGAACTTTTTCAATTTATTGTCTTAGTCGAATGATACGCTATGCATTAAAATAAATCAATGTTGTAATAACGAGATGAATAATTCAAACGTATACATATTAATTGAACATATTATACATACTACATTGACATATTATACAGCTTATATGTATTAATTATAAATGATTGAAAAATTCGCTTAGTTTTCGTTTAGAAAGATTCGCTAACAGTACGAGAATCTATTTATGTTCTTTGATAAATTATCACTAGCTATGTCAAATAGAAGCACAATTATGCTCTAGCTACGTACTATATGTATATAATATAAACACAGAAAGCACAATTATTCTTTCTTAAAGTAACTAATGCGTAGTATCTAAGTGAGATTAGTATTTTGGTACTAAATCAGTAATAACTAACGATCTAATGCAATTTGAGTATTTCCAGGCACTCGGGGAGTCTAACATGGGATTTTTGAATCCGATGTGCACGTCAACAGCGACAAGTCCTGATAAGGAACATGTGTTACCTCATAATGACTTGATGTAAGTGAACATTCACCATTAAGTACGTCATTTCCTCATTTCTCAAACATTCCTCAAGCAATACGTTTTATCAAATATTGATCAGTGTTATTCGAGTTCTTGTAATAACTCTCTTTTTCGGTACAAATCTGCATTTGTGCCCCTACATTTTCGGAATGTTGTTTCAGCTTATAATAATATTGCCGAAACATACGTCTAGAATCTTTTATTTATCCGACATCGCGAAATTTGTTTTATTCACGGATATATTTACGGACGGTTTATGGATTTACGAGTCCATTTTGATCGCGCGCATAAAAGCCGCGCATAAAAATACCCTTATCCGCGCGATTCTTCCGCAAAACACGAACTATTTGTTGCAGCTTGACAAACTGCGCGAAACCGCGCGGCAATGAAACAATACCGGAAAAACGAAATCGTTATTCTCCCGTTAGCCGTATCGCTAAAAAAAATATACCGCTGCGTCTGTCGCGCTCTATGAAATATATATCCCGGCACACAGTCAGCGAACGCTTTCGCAAGTTTTCCACTCATAAGCGTACACAACACGTTCGTGCGTGTCGTCGATTCAACAGGTCGCCGCTGGATGAACCGGCCGTGCACATAAAGCAGGAGAGCCAGAGTCCGGAAGGAGGGAAGCACCCGAGATTAATAAAGCGCGAACTACCGGACGGCCCCATGGAGCAAGAGACGGAGGAGGATCAGACGGACGAAAGAGAATACTCTGAGAGCCACGGCCACGATTCCGGCCAGGACGAGGATATAGCGGAGGACCTGTCGATGGCGCCCGACATAATGATCCCGGAGGATCAAGTCGAGGCGTAGTATCGCCCCGTCATAATGAACCGATAAAAAGAAACGAGATGTATACAAGATGTGTCCCGTTCGTTCGGCCACGCGAAGAGAGGAGCGAACCCCCCCTTCTACGTTGACCAGGGTAGAGTAGAGAACGAACGTAAAAGAGCGGAAGAGAGAACGGGGTGCGAGTAACAGAAACAAAGATTCTCAAGAGGACGACGAAGGCCCTCCACAGGACCACCCACCTCCTCCACACTCCTCCTTCGTACGAGTCCCCCCTCAACGTATCATATCTGATGCCGCGACGTTTTAAAAAGGCGGCTTTAAAGTAACAAAAAAAGGAGCCAGTCGAATTTGTGAAAAAAAAGGACACTGTCGGTTAAACGACGACGGTGGCGAGTACCACCGGTCGATGATGTCAGCGTGGACATCTGATGCTGATAGCGTCGTAATCTCGGCGATATTCGGGAGCGATCCTTCGATCCATATCCTTACTCAAGCAATTGCGAACAACGATGTATTTTATTTTTCTTTCGATCTTTTTTCTGTTTCGCGGTTATATCTAATAGACACGTATATATAAATATATACATATATCTTTCTCTCTCTTTCCTCTCTCTTCTCTCTCTCTCTCCCTCTTTCTCTCTCATGTACATTGAATTAGAAATTAATGTAGCGACGATAGGGCACCGTGCATGGCGCGCCATGCGGTCGGCGCGTCTTACCGGGCGCCCCGGAAACACGACAGGAAGTACCCTTCACCGGAGGAACCGATGCAGCTTCGCGATTATGCATTTCGTGCTATAGAAACAAAACATGACAATGGCGACTCTAGCAAATTTTTAAACCTTCCGTTGTACCCAAGTGATAGTAACATAATTTTATTACAAACGATTAAAAATATATATGTATACTTTATATATAATTATATGTAAATTAAAAAGGCGCGAAGCTGTTTCTATTCTATACGATGCAATACTTAATATTTTGTGTTTCGAAAAAGTCAAATTGTTTTTTGTTTCAATCACGAATGTGATTATCTATCTAATAATTTACGTGATTACGAAAGCAGTATACAATGCGAGATAAATAATGTGCCATCGATATATTTAATCTGCTATTCGACCTTTTCAAAAAAACACAACTCTCAAGAAGCAACGCGCGGTTCCGCCGGAGAAGCGAATCGATCGGACAGTCCAACGGGATTGAATCTAGGAAATAAATCGATGAAGCCGTGATGGTGGTGGTGGTGGTGGGTACGTACGGGAGCGACTGAGTTTAGTCTTTAAGCATTCGCCCAGCGAACGAAGAGCATTGTGTTATTCGTGATTAAGCGGGTCCTCCTACCTTTCAAAGAGGCCTCAGTATCAGACATACACATTCAAAACACACATACACACACACACACACACACACACACATACACACACACAAACACAAATACATCATAAACTAAGAATCGCATCCGTGACGAGACCGGATGCGTCCCGGCGTACCCGTCCGCTACACTTGGTAGCACTCTGTATAGTCTAGCGAAGTTGATCGTAAGTAGTTTCGTATTCATTAAATGGTAATTAACGGTCGAAGAAAAAAAAAAGAGAACGGTCAGGAGGTGGTCGATGTTTGTAAATGAGCGCTACGGTACGCGACACGCGCGCGTGCAACGATCTTTCAAATTACTTTCCGATCGAGCCGGTCAGGAATCCGCGATGCAGAACGATACTATAGGTGTACGTAGCTCCGCGACACGATCGATGACACTCGAGCGAACGGGGATAAGTGGGAAGATCGCTAACGCGACGTTTTATATTTAACGTACATGTACGCCACACGGCAAAACGGAATTCCAGATTTGACGCTAACATCTCGACGATTTTTTTTTTGTACGATATATAAATATATATATTTAACTTCATCGTTTTCTAAGGTATAGGATAGACTCAGCACCGTGGCGAGATGGTGCTTTTCAAGTTCAATGCATTGAAAGCTAGTATTTCAATTGTCTTGGACAATTAACATAAAAATTTCGAATTGTTAGGTATTACGCGTTCAAGAAGATTATATTATAGTTATTAGCACTTCCTTCTGTGATACGTGACGAATATATAGTAAGACCACTATATTTAATTATATATATACATATAATTAAGGGACTTATACATATATATCTATACGTTACAAGTCGTTTTTGGTTGCTAAGTCTATTGTATATCAACGTTTCCAATCAATTACAGGCAGTTAATGTATGTCACGCTATTGAATCGAATGTGGAAAGAACATATTGCATAAAACGATGGCAAGATATCACGTTAATGATCTCCCTACTTCTCTAAGCATGAAGTCTATAAATAAATTAAAAAGGTACTATGCATATACACACATATATTAATACGTATACGTATCGAAATTGTAAGGAATTAGATGTCGACAGTCCTCTCCATCAAACTTTCCCCCGTCCCCGTCCAATCCTAGTCCTATTATATGCACACCAATCGAGGCCAGTAGTTTCTTCCCAAGTGCGCGGTCTCCAAATCCCAAAACACACAAATATAGGAAGCGCGCTCACATTGGTACGGCGAGCACTTTAAATTGTACGGGGTCTACCGACACGAATAATTCGATTTTTTCTTCATCAGTATTTTTTGGTCTCCATATATATTTAACGAGAAATATTTGTCGAGCTTAAAAGCTAGTTTAATTGCCACAAGGCGCCCGTGTCATTTCTCTGTGCAGTGACTGAAGACGGAAAGCGTAGTTGTATACTTTATTTATTAGATCGTAACGATATGTGCAATTAGGAAAATTATTATTTGCAAGGAATTTTTGATACAAAATTTTTTTGTACCACGAAATATTTAATTTTGAGTTGAAGAGAGTAAGAGTCTCTTGTCGCAAATCTTATAGGATTTTTAAAAAATTAGTTTGAAAGGATCTTCCTCGTTCGTTTGATATCTATCATAGTTGTCCACTTTTATTTATTACAGTTATCTTAGTTTCAGTTGTAATTCCAGTTAACAATTCTAATTTTATTGACGTTATTGAATATGGCAATAATTGATGTTTCGGTGCACTTGTACTGTAAGTAGAATGCGAGAGTTTGTGAAGTTTTACAATTTTTTAAATGAATAAACGTTAAAACGTTAAATGAATAACGTTAAAACGCAGTTTTGAGAATCGCTTTAACGAAAATTTAACGAGTATTGTTTCTCTGTGTCGTCTAGATGATTTTTTTTTTATTATTATTGTGTTGCGAAGAAAATAACACATCTCGGACCACAATTTGGATCTTACTTTAGAAAATCACAAACTTTCGCAGTCTAGTTATAACTGTTATAAGATACAAGGAAACAAATGTTAATTTTTATTGATGAATAAATATGTTACATTTCGTCTCTATTCGTCAGTTTAAGCAGCTGTCTTTTTCTTATTTCGGGAAATTGAACTATAATAAAAGGAAAATGTACGAATTAGAGTATTTTAGTAAAAACAATCAAATAAAGTAAGAAGATACAATATTATTAATATGATACAAATATTACTATAAATTTTATATTTGAATTTGAAACTTTTGACAGATTGACTAGATGTGCACATGTAGTTTGAGTAAATCTTTTCTGTAAGAGTTGTCTGCAATTTCTATTATCACGATTTTTTATATATATATTGCATATTTGTAATATATATATATATATCAGTAACTCGATTATCGCAAGCATTGTTTTATTATTTTCAAAAACATTAAAGAAATATTTTTTTATTTTTTGCAATTGTAATTACTATTATTATTTACCGAACATTGACAAAGTAAAACATTGCAGAATTGCATAACTTTCGCGTTTCAAGTTATAAGTAATTTCAAATCGACACGGCCAAACTTTAATTAACAAGACATACATATCTGCATTGTGAGGCTTGACAGATTTGTCGCTGAATAATTTAAAACACGAAATTGATATTTGCATGTACTTGTCCTGAGTGTAAATCTCTGCAGAGTTAAGGAATAATTAAATCACACGTGCATAGAAGGAAAGACAAGTGTAAAGAGCGAGAGAGAATGCGAGGTGTGTATGTGTGTATGTCTGTTATTTTTGTGCGAGCATGCCGTAAACGTTTGGCAATCACCTGGTTCACCGATGAAATTTTACGAGGTTCAGTGCCGTTTGGGCTTGCTTTCGCGTATGGTACTATTAATAATCTAAGTCTATATGTATTATGTATAATGTGAATTAAGAAAACTTGACACACACAAACACACACACACATACACGCGCGCGCGCGCGCGCGCGCACACGCACACGCACATACACACATACATGTATGACATAAAGCCACTCTTCTGTAAATAATTAAACTCATCGAGGCATTAGGAATTTGCGCATACGTCATTCATGGACAGATGATTCTGCCGATATCGCGGCCTGTAAGCGCGTATATATACGTGTGCATGTGTGCGCATGGGTGTAATTGTGTATGCGAGTGCACGCGTTAATTACTCGTTAACCCCGTAATCCCGTCTGCATTTAATTTCGACTCTTGAAGTCTCTCTCGATGTTCTCGAGAGGATAATTCGACGGAAGACATTTTCTCGTTTTGCCGGGTGAACGTTCGTCACGTCGCGGGGAGGAGCGGGGCCTGACGACCAGATAATTTATAATTGATAATCGGTTAATTGATCAATCAAGCGCCGCGTCGCGTGACGTTTTGGGCGGGCTCGCGAAACGCGTATCTGCTGCTGAATCTTTTGTATTATGACAATGTTACACGTCCCCTCAGATGCTTTATTTTTAATGTTTTTCCTTTTCTTTTTTGTTATGTTTGTTAATGAGGGCAATTTGGATTTATGTACGCGGGCATTGCGATCGATTAGTGCGCGTTCGAGCGAAAGATTATTTCATTATTTTGCTTACACAATGTTGTAGAAATTATAGCTTTTAATCGTGTCGCCCTAGAACTTTGCAAAACGCTCGAAAAAATAATTGTCGATAACGAACTCGATAATCAATCACCGATGCATTACCTAGTATTTTATTGCTTCCCTTTGACGAAAGCAACGACGGTTCTGTGCAATCATATCAGATAGAACGAAGTATCCAACATGAACAGTGCCAAATCGATGCTGATGTTTGTTTATTTCATGAAAGAACTAAGATAGTCGGTTAAAAATGTTCGTGTTCTGAAGAAAACTACTGTTAATTAAAAAAAAATTTGTTACATTCTTCATTTTCCGCTATGAAGGTGCTAGAGAAATTCAGTATCACGTTGACAAAATGAAGTGATAATTCATCATATTTTGTGGAATAAATTATTGTTATACATTGATTAATATACGAATATTGCAATTTCGATATATTGTATATATGCGATCGAGATGGACATGTTCATGACAAATTTCATCGCGTTCCATTCAATATTCTCACGAGTGCGTAACACACATCGTAAAAATTCCCATCAAATAAAATATTCCCTCGCAAGCAAATCAAACGTGTTAGAAGGACGTACAAACAAATATGATTTTTAACGTAAAATAATGTATTTATAATCTCTGGCAAAATTGTAGAAGATAATTATCTACATTTTTCGTTTTTTCTTTTATATATATAATTTAAAGTAATTTGCAAGGAAAGAAACAAGGAGATTGTTATCGCAATTCGAGCTCACGCAAAGAAGTAAATTCTATGAAGGATGACCGTATAATCGATCGAATAGGATACCGCCGGCATAAATTGAAAATTATTGCATTCTCCTACAATGTTTATTGTCTGGATTACTTTGTTAAGTATTTGTATGATAAGTTGCCTTGTAAAAATGTATCGATTTTACTAAGAAATTAAATGTGTTACTGAAAGAAAACCATGCACGATTTCTCTCCAACTGTTCTTATCAACCTCCGGTCTTTACATCGGGAATGGTAATAGACGGAGCGTAATAATAGCCGATTAAGTAGTATAATTGTAAGTACCGATGAATTTATATAATTTTCACCGTACTTTCTTTGGATAAGACTGACATCGTTTGTATAATGCTTGATAATCCCGTTAGACGTATCGAGATTTATATACGTAAATTAATGTATCTAGGAAAATACATATATGTCTAGATTGCAGAAAGCACTTATATCATACTGTAAATAGTGAATTTATGAAATCGCATTTTCTAGTTCGACATAAGCGTTAGTAATAAGATCCTAGCTGATATAGAATTATCTTGAAAAAATATACTTATATAAATATATATATA
>NW_017305569.1:4471447-4473689 GCF_001594115.1 Trachymyrmex septentrionalis | reverse complement strand
CCTGTTAATACATTTAATAATGGGATCCTATAACACTTCGTGTGTTGTTATTTATTATCATATTTTAGTATGATTCTACTTTTTTCAGTCTTATCATTCTTATATAATTATATCTGATATTGGTCTGTAATTTTCGTGTAACTATCTTTGACTACATCAAAATAATTTTCCTAAATATACATCATGTTTAATGAGAAGAATCATCTAAATTTTCCACGTTCCATGATTAGTATAATTAGCCTAATTTTGAATTTCATTTATGTCATATGTAATCACAGTGATATTTAAACTGAATGGAATATCATTAATTGTATTGAATTGTGAAACGCTAGTTATATGCAGCAGAAACATTAAATGAAGAATATGAATGTCGCACATAATATTTAAACTTATACAATTAATGTAATAATTAGTTTAGTTATAATTAATTCAATGCAGTAAGCGGATGTTGTAAAAAAATCTGTAATATAATTTAATTATCAATTATACAGTTACGTTGAAAAATTAATAGCAAAAAATTTGGCAATAAGAAAAAGATAAATAAAAACTTAATCCACAGTTGAAGTATTTTCATCCATATCTAATAATATATTATTATAATTATTAATTGAAAACAAAATTATAATTTAATTGCAAACAATATATAGCGAGATTTTTATAAGACTTAAAAATTATCGGTTTCATTTCTATTAAAATGTAATAGTGATGTTATATTTTAATTAGATCAGACAGTATTAATTTTATGATATTAGACAAGGAATTTCTTCAGACCATAAATGTAATCACACAACAAGTATAGAATAAAACCTTTAACGGTTAAGCTGAATCATTTCGGCGCGCAGTTTAAAGGACTACATATATAGTATTTATAAAATTGACGAATAATCTTAATATTAAAAACAGTTTGATCGTTAAAAGCTTTATTCCATACTTGTTATTAATTTTATAATTATTTTAATATTTTATCATATATATTATGCGATAATTTTTCTTCTGTTTCTGTATAATCATTTTTCAAATTATTTATTTGTTTTTGAATCATTGCTTTTCTTTTTTTGGCAAAATTTCGGTAATGGTGTGCATAATATTTATTTATTATTGCTAAAATATTCTTTTATTTATTAAAATCGTTTACATAAATCTAAATTGTTAATATAACGTATTTATTACAAAATATGTTAATATTACATTTACAAATCAAATCAAATGGAATATTTCATAAAAATAATTATTGATTGTAAAAATTATTATATATTTATAATTATATTAGGTTGTTCGGAAAGTAATTTCGTTTTTTCTTATGAAAATGAAAGACGATTTTCAATCAGACGCGTTTCAAATGATCATGAACGGTCGAATTCGATAAATTTAATCTCTCAGCGATCTCACGAGTTGTTATTCGCCGGTTTGCATCAATTAATGCCTTTATTATGTCTTCATCAGCTTCAACTGGCCTTCCAGAATGTGGTGCATCTTCAACATCAAAATTGCCGGATCGAAATTTTGCAAACCCGTTTTGGCACTGGCGTTCTGTCAATACATCTTCTCCATACACATCGGATAATTTTTTTCTTGCTTGAACAGCATTTTTACCTTTTCGATAGTAAAAAAATAAAATATGCTGAAAATGCTGCTTTTCACTTTCATATTTGATAGGGCACCAACCCAAAACTACTGCGTAGAATCAATCGAACTTTTTTCACAAGCAAGCCTTGCTATCAGCTGTCAAAATATATAATGATTATGCGGCTTAAGTGTGAAGTTGGCTGTGAAAAATATAATTAAGTCCTCTGTTGAGAAAAAACGAAATTACTTTCCGAACAACCCAATCGTAGTTAACATTAAGAGTTCATCGAAAATTGAATATGTACTGTAATACGTAAGTAATTCCCAAGTTTTAAGCAAGCTAAATCCATGGTAATTATTGCTGATATTAGAAAAGCCGATTCGTCTAATTTTTGTTTGAAAGAATAACAATGCTTTATCACATACAGTATGTCGCAGTGAGCGATTGTCAAACTTTCCGCAAGCAGAGCAACAATGATATTTCCCGTGTGTGTGTATGTTCACTTACCACTACTATCTTAGATTATGATGTTAGAAGCGAAAAAACATACAATAAAAATTTTTGCAAATTATATTTGAATAAAAATCTTTTTCAGTAAAACAACATTTATAATCAATATAGGATAGACTTAGAGAATATACCGAAAACTATCTTGTTTCGGGGAGAAATTAAATT
>NW_017305569.1:4466050-4471347 GCF_001594115.1 Trachymyrmex septentrionalis | reverse complement strand
GTTTTTGGTATATATATATATATACATATATCTTTATTGTATATTCTTCTTGCTTTTGACGTCACGACTTGAAATAGTGATAGTAAGTGAACAGAAGTCTTAATACAATAACAAAGGTATTCTCTATTTTATATTGTTATAAAACTCATCTTTTAATTTTTTATGTCCATTCCCACCAATGTAGATTAACTTTAATCTCGGTTTACTCTTCGTCTTTTTCTAATCTTTAGAATTAGAAAAAGACGAAGAATAAGTTGAACCGAGATTAAAGTTAACATTGGTGAAAATGGACATTAGTGAGTTAAATCTTGCTTAGACGACCTGCAGCTGCTATTACAGACTAGATATTTTTCAAGAGCTGCTATAGTAAGAAAATCGTTAATATAATTGTTAATATTGCGAATGATTCGCATAATTTATAAATTATTTGTTTGTTCCTACCTGGTGAAAAATAAATTATAGAATATATATATATAATTATAGAATTTATCTATATTGTTGGCAAATAGAAAAAAATTCGTCGGAATGCTAAACTGTAAATTTATCACAATTATCCATTATTTTTCTGACTATCTATATCCCGCAAGTGATTAGATAATAATTCCCATTTCGACGCCCATGGAGGCTTGTCTAATCCTTGAGTGTTAACTTCTTCTATCAAATTCATCAGGCGAATGAAGAATTCATTGAGCTTACCAGCAGTACCGCGTCGCAATTTCTGGAAATGTTTATCTGAAATCCAAGACAACAATGTCAAAAAGTTATTTATTTCTATATTAGTATTAACTTAATGGAAAGCGACAGAATAACAAAAATTAGTGTCTATGAGTCTGTGTTCTTTGCAGTGTCGCCATAAAGATTATCGATATTGAAATATAAATAGGATAAAAGCGGACTGTGTTGGACAAATCGATATTTCTGGGGATTGTGATATGACGTAAATAAGGTATAGAACTGATGGATAGGATACAATTATACCACGTGTCTCTAAACATCTTTAAGCAAATATTATTTTTAGGGACTATTTTAAAGATTATTATTCTGATTATATAAATTTGCATAGTGTGACACTTATTGTGTTATATATAATAGTATTATCTAATAAAATAATTGTTAATTAAAAATTGCCAACGATTAAAAAATTTACATACGTGGGGGATGAAAATAATTTTTGATCCAAATTGTTTGCTGCGTCAGTGCCGCCATTAGCCTTTTGGTAATTAAACTCTGGCTTTCAGCTGTCACAGGTCTTAAGCGAGTAACGAACCGCAAAAGATATTCTAATAAGTATCTTGTACAAACAGATAGCTTTTCAAGGCATCGCTGTGGCTTTGAACTCCACACGACAATGTAACTGAGGCTGTCAACGTCAAGAAGAGGATGCTTAAGATTTTCCAACCATTCGAACAATAATGCTGATAATAACTCCAAATTAGTTTCCAATTCTAATCGCTGCCAAGCAGTACATCGATGATTTAAGTCACTCTGAAAATATATTTTTAATTTTCTTACTATTAATTTAACATTATTGTTTATTGTAACAACGCATAGCATTATGAACAGATTATTAAATAAAAAAATATCAGAAAAATTATTATTATACGTTATTATTTATAGTTAATATTTATATAATTTTCTATAATTGAATATTATTATGTTACATTTTTTTAACAATCTAATTGTTTTATGCTATTTTGAAAACTAAGATAAAAACATTTCTATTTTTCTTTTTTTTTTTAATTTTGGTTATTATTTCTTAATTCAACATATATTCGATATTCAGATTGCTATAACTTCTGAAACGGTAATGTATGTGTGGCTTAAAGACATAAAATTATGTCTTTAACATAACTAGGATTAATAATTGCAATTTGATTACAGTTTTAAAAATAGACACAGTCATATTACACACACATAATACATCCACGTTATACGCCAAATTGATTCATTCTGTCAGTAAGCATATAGCTTATATACTTACTATTCATTATTTATGATTCTACAACCAACTGTAACCATTGGCATTCAAGCAACTGTATATGTTTGAAGTAACTGAATGAATGATTTGTATATATATATGCAGTAATTAATGTACACGCTGGAAATAGTAAAGTGTCTAAATTTTTTTGGTATAGATATAAAATATACCTGATAATTCTGCAAACGTTTCTTTATAGGAAGTGAAACACTATCTTTGATGAGCGCTTTGATAGCTTCTTCGGCTGTTACTGTTTCATAATCATTACGAGAGACGCTTCTCAAGTCGATGTGCGACTGAATCTCTTTGTAACAGTCATTATCAAGCAGATCCTGATCGTGAATGCCATCACCTAAGACATCATCCACGCAACTGTCGTCCAGACCTGTTACAGTATATAAGGTCCCATTGTAAGATGTGCACATTACTTTAGCGAGATATCATCGAAATAGATGTCGATGATACCATCGAAAAAGCCACATTAAAATTTGTTAATAGTACCTGGAAATGTGGAGTCACAGGAAGGAGTATCTGGTGACATACAAAATACGTCACTCAATCTTCCTATATCATCACAGGTATCTCGGGACGAATCTTGACTACTACTGCACACTTTTGTGGAAGCTAAAATATATAATATATAAATATAATATAAACAGTAACGGTCATAAATATTTTGACACTAATTCTTGCTTTCTAAGATATATTAAATAAATCAAGAATAAATAAATTAATCAATAAATTAAGAAATATGTTCAAAAAGTATCAATTTTATATATTTACTTTATTTTTAGAGTATTTAAACAAAAAAATATATTTATAAATGTACAGATATTAATCGAAAGTAAAACATTCCACAAACAATTCAATTACTTAATCGGATAATCTCAGGAATGGGCGATGGTTAATTTCATAAATTGCTTAATTATTAAATTGCATGTAATATTTCTCTCACTTGAGTATTCATAAGAATCCGTAAGGGATTCCGCCCACGAATAGGAGTGTCGCATATTACCCTTGTCACGAAATTTCTCCAAGACGTGACAAATGAACTTTTGAGTAAAAGGCACGTTGGAAATCGTATATGCAATCTCGGAAGTCGAATTATCTTCCTGACAATCGCAGAGCTGTAGTATCCGCTCGCAAATAATAAAAACAATCTAAGAAATACATAGTTAATTAATCAGGAAGTTATATTTTGCGTAGATAATCTTAATAATAACAATGGAAAATTAATATGTGCTCGTTTTTTTTTGTGATAATAATCAACCAAAATTACTAAGTCGAAAAGATTACACGTTAGAATAAAGACTAAAATAAATTAAAGACGTCTCTTATTTACTTTTTACTAATTTTTTAAATATTGTTAATGGTATTATTTAATGGTATTTCTTCCTAAAAAAAATTAAATTTAAAAAATCTAATTCTAATGTTAAATTTATTAATAATACCAATAAGACTTACAAACAAAAAATAGTTGAAAACACTAATTCTATCAATAATTAAATTAAATTAAATTAAATTAAAATTAATTAAGAGTGTTAATTATTAATATTAATTATAAAGTTAATATTTAATTATAAAGTTTCATATAATGTTTTAAAAGAATTACATGAAATTTAATAAAAGAATCTAACATCACATAAGTGAAAAAAATAGAATGCTTCGCACTTTTGGAATATGCTTGAAGGTGCGCTGTTCATATCCGTGTAGCATGTTATATTGTTTTTTCAGGTACGATTGAAGGCTATAGGGTTTGCGATCCCCCGTTGTACTGTGCAAAGGAAATACTATCAATTGCGGAAGCACAAAGTGCTCGAATTCCTGAATACAAATTATTTGTCCGCGCGTTTGTATGGCGGAGGGACGCTTTATGCGGACAAATCTAATAGCATCGTTCGCCCTTACACGAAGACTGTAAATAAGGTAGCACGCTATCAGAACACCGGTTCTGCCGAGACCTGAAAATAAAATACTTTCGGTATTTCTACTACGGCTGGCTTAATTGCAGATTCATTAATCAGATAAAAGCACAAGCAAGCAAATTATTTAAAATAATTCAAGTGCAAAAAAAGATTTAACTTTTAACTATAAGAAAATGTGATAGACATGTTATGTATAATGTAATTGTGTATAAAAAAAGAAGTAATCGTAAAAATGTTTTATCAAAAAAGTGAGAAGAAGCGATCGCAATTTTAGATTGCATGTAAGATTTAAGATATAAAATGGAAGCTCATCATTCTCATCAACTATAAGAAAATATTCTTCGCATTTTAGATTCCAAGAATAGAAAGGATAGGTCACGTTAGGTAATCGTGCTAGCGATAAAGCATCGATTTAAAAAGTTTTAAAGATTAATAAATATTGCAACTCTAGAAAAATGTCAATTGTAGTCAAATTATATTTTACAACAAGAAGCGAGAACGTATACATGGTACATATACATATATGTATATTTCTTAGATGATATCTGATTGACATTAACAATGCTAAAATCTCATACATTTTCATTCTATAATTAAATCACGTAGCATGCATGCAAGACATTTCTACACATTGCAACACGCTGATCAATTCAACTGACCGCGATAATTGCGACGCGGATAAATTCTACAATTTAACTTTCCTAATCGCGCTCATTACGTTGTTATCTTCTAAATCCTTCTGCTACATTTAATCAATTTTAATTCCTAAAAGCGACGATTAGCATCAAACTACGAGAATATTAGAATTAAAATCAATAACATATTATAATAATCTCTTTGCTTTTTGACAATCAAAAGAATTTGAGAGAACGTAATTACAAATAAATAATATTTTGATAAGAATTATAATTTTGTGTTCTCCGTAGTTTAATTCCGTACGTGACTTTTTGCTTAAGTCAATACTAATATTTTTTAACGAGAAAGTGATTGTAAATTTGCGATAGTTTCAAAGCAACCACGAAGAAATTGATCAATCGATCAGAATAGACGCCTACCACGTGTAATGCCACTTTAAATAATAATGGAATCCTAACATAAATTCACATTTTGATTATATTATTATCGATGAAATTTGTATCTTTCATATTTTATGAATTAATTTAATTTTATTAATATTTAAGTAAAAATTTCATATTGATGTTTGATAGAGAAAAGATAGAAAATATATACAATGTTACGTCTAATAAAGTAAAAATATGAAAATATCTTCGAGGTAAATTTTTAAACTTACACTTAGTTACACTGATTATATATCAATTTATATAAAATTTATAATTAATTAATACTTTATAACTTAATAACATTGTAATAACAAAATAACATTGAGCAACAAC
>NW_017305569.1:4451434-4465950 GCF_001594115.1 Trachymyrmex septentrionalis | reverse complement strand
GAAAACAACATTGAACTTATATTCACAAATAAAATTAAAAGTTTTTTAATGTATTTAGAACCAGATAATTCCATTTAGATAGCAATCTTCTTTCTGTATGCATCATATAACATAAGAGAAGATTACATATTAATTTATCATAACTGACCTTAATGATTATATCTTTAACTTCCATTACAATAATTTGGCAATTAGTACATTTAGACGCAGCCTTCCGCAAACATATATATATCGAAATGAATATTTTCTTTATCGTATACATTGTTTTACGTACATTGTATTCGTAAACAAACGTGATAGAATACGAGTACAAAAATATATTTATATTTTAAATTATTTAATCTCATTAATATTAAAGTAAAATTTTTGAATTAATGTTCTCACACAATAGAGAAAAAATATAAAATATATATAAATTATTTTTAAAAGAAGTATAATACAATATGAAAAATAAAATATTTTCGAAGAAAACTTTTAAATTTAGTTATACGCCAATTTACGTTCTTAACTTTCTAAAAATATATTACTAAGCTCGATATCGCTTATCGTTTTATCCGCATTTTATGCTCTAATGGAATGAAACTCCCTTGCGACGCGGCAACGTCCGTGAAGTTAAATTATGTTAAATGGAACGTAACAGCCTTAGTTTATTATCTTTATTATCTTTAATATATTTATCAGTAATTATATGCTTTAACCTAATTAATTACATATGAAATTATTACAACAATTAGCATTGACTTTTTTATATATCAAGTTATTTTTTGTCAAATAATTATTATCTAAAGAATATTATGAAAAGAGCACCATATTTGATAAATTAATTTAAATATTGATTGCTAAGTAGCAAATTATTTATTTATATTAAAATGACTTAAATTTTTTTAATAATTTAGACATTTATACAATTCTTCAAACACAGAGTATTTGTGTGCAAAACGTAAAACAATTAACAAAAAAATATTGATAAAAATCATATCACGTTAATTTGTGAATTAAATTTTATCATGCATTATTTAATTAAGATTACTATTTCCTGCTTTTAATATTTGATAGAAGCTATTCGCGTGTGCGGTGTAAAATTCACGGTATATACATGCATGCATATTTCATCAGTCGATTTTATATACATGCAATACAGAACAATACATAACAAATTCATACATGATAAATTCTTTTCAAACGTTTCTTAAATCAACACATTTAAAATTTACAGATCACTAAAGTAAAAATGTATATAAGTTATTTAATAAAAATTTTAATAAAATATTAATGTAAAACATTGATAAATAAACAGCAAAATATAATAGCGTTAAGCTAAGATATTTATAAATAATAAAAAAGAAATAAAAAATTTTATGCAGAATAATTAAAAGTTTTATGGAAAGTATATTATAATTTTGTTTAATATTGAATATGTAATATTGAATAATATTTCACACTGTATATGTAGTCATATATTTTTTTATTAATTCAATTTTTAGACAAATACTTTTATAAATAACATTAAATTAAAAAATAAGAAAAATATGCTAACATCGTTAAACCAGAGAAATGGAAGATTTAGGGCGGTATTCATAATCCGTTTTTATTTCAAGATTGTCTTAAATAATGACTTAAATAATGTTTTAAGTAATAACTTAAAACGCTAATGCGGCCTTCTGATTGGTTCGTGATACCTCAAAGACAGAATTTAAGACGATCTTGAATATAAGAACTGATTATGAATATTGGCCTTAGACCTTTGATTTAAAAAAAGTAGTGTTTCTGTAGACTGAAATTTATGCATCTACATACATCGATCTCATACGATCATACATTCAAAAAAGCCATGATAACTGCAGGGGATGCAATTGGGTCAAGTGCACTGCACGAAAAATCGATTTACCGGCATGACAGTGAATGGCCACTCTTCCTTCTTGCACGGAAAAGGCCACAACCTTGACCATGTCCAAAAGTTTCCCCACCGTGGCGCTACCATAATCCTTTAGGGCGAAATTATAATAATAAACTGCAACAGATTTTCACGTGATCGGTAATTGAGACAGCTTGATGTTAAAACTTTTCTGTGGTAATAGGAAATAAGTGACAGCAAAATTATTTTGGAACATTTTCTTCCTCTCTATAGATATACACTTTTGCTGCATTGCATGTTATATTGTGAAGCTCTTCGATCTAACTGGTGGTTGTTAGGATCGAGGGAGAAACGCTTCCACACGATTCTAACATGCGTTTAACACAAGGATAAACTCCCCTTCTATTTTCACTATTATCGTTGCTAATTTGGCAATAACATAATATTGATTTAAGTAAATGGCTTTTTAAACAGGGCATTATTTGCAATGTACTGATAGTGGGAATGATTTTCATTGAAACACTAACATTGCTTTGATTTATCCATCAATGAAAAAAGTATTAAAAATAAATATAATAGTAATTTAAAAATTCAAGAAAATTATTAAGTTATAAATTATCTAAAATAAATTTGATTTGTTTTTATTTCAAAAATATACTATTAATATAAAAAACAGAATCAACGTTTTTAAATTGTTCTCAATGACTAAAAAATAAACACTGCGAACTTTCAGTAAATATTTTTAATACTTACTATCATTTTTCATAAAAATGTTGGGATCATATGTAAAACCGCTCTCTTCTAGCGGACCACCGCAACTTGCGTGTTCGCCTGGTGTTTGCAGATTTATTATGGTTTTTATATTCCACCCTTGAAATTGGGCAATTATATCTTTTTTTATTATCTGTGTGGTATTGGGTCGTGCCATCGCAAGGACATCATCAGTTACCCTAAAACATTTAAATGTGATTAAACTATTTAGATCAAAAACTGATACAAAAACTGGTAACGATATACAATAACAAGTTTCTGATTATAATGTTAATTATTTATGACGATGTAACAAACTATTATATTAATGTGCCAAATGTACATTTGAATAAATCAAATTTAAATAAATATTCGGTGCTGTTGAGGGATACTTCGACAGAATGTCAATAATAAGACGGTTCAAATATACAGCATATGTCTTCATGTCGACATAAATTATTGAACGAGTTATGAATATTGTCGAGTGATATTTAGAATAGTTCAAGACTATATATAAAAGCGAATGAATACATATTTATCAAATAATAACATAGTTGGTTACTAGATTTACGGTAGTTGATAATTGATATTTTTTAAAAGTCTAACCTTATATATACAAAACATTGATCAAAGTTATTTTATTAACAATTTATTTTAAAAAATAGTATTTAGTAAAAAATAGTGGTATTTATTTAAAAATATTGGCGAAACATTGTTTTTGCTCATTATTGAGTAATTACTTTTTATTTTCGTTATTCAATTAAACTTTAATGAATAGCTTTAGTGCTCACCAATGCGAAAAGATATTCTGTATTGCCATGTGAATAGCCGGCCAGGCTTTTGGATTTTCATACTTGCATCTGGATCCGCCGCAAAAAATAGCACACTGTATAGCCTGTGGTGTAAATTTTCGCAAATTTTCCGAAAGTTTATTGTATCCCGCCTGAACCTGACAAGCATCCGTTTGCCCTCCTTGAAGTCCCGCCGGTACCAACGAGCTTACATCCATTCTACAATCGAATAAAAATCTGGATAGAAACAATAGTAATTTACTTTATAAAAAATTTAGGACGAGTTCCGAAATCTATGATAAATTTATAAACTTTAAGAAAAGGAATTTTTAGAGCCTACTGCATTTTTATTACATATATATTTTGGCATGAGTAACAATTGTGCGTCGATATATCATCCTTCCGGATGCGTTTCATCTAACATAAAGTTACAACATGGTCTCTTGTAAATTTATGTAATAATTGCAACATAAATTTTTATTAACGGTTTATAAAAAAAAATTTTTTTTAATTAAATATGAGTGTAAGGCAATATTGTGTAATATTATATATATACATCTGCGAAAATATTCACGTCCTTTTCATCCATCTCATAGCCAAGCACGAAAGTAACAATTGTTCTTATTAATCACTCTTGTTTATCCACTATCACGGATTTAAGTACACGCGATGCGAGTTTAACGTATTGTCTAATGTAAAAAGAAAAAAAAAGCAGTTAACACGGTAGGATAAGCACATAGCGACTGGCAGTTCCGCTACCATAACATCGCTTTATCTGTTATTGAATCGCAAGAGTTGCGCGTGCGTCAGGCATGGTAGTAAATCATATTGTCATTCTTATATGTACAGCGTTTGTACGAATATTCGAAGTACTGTAAGCGTGTAATTTAACACACGATACTAAGGTGCATTGACCTTTCGGTGCATGACATTAAAGAATTAAGATTGCATGTGATACCTTTTTTTTTTAAATCACTCAGGTACATAAAACAGAAATTTTAGTTAAAATCATTAAAATTATATTTATTATTAAGAAATTATTAAAATATACAATAAATACTTAGAAAAACATTTATGCTTATTACACATACATATACATACATTGTTAATAAATATTTTTATGCCTTTCAATTTAAAAATAATATCAGTTTTTTTCTGTACATCGTGAATATTCTTCAATTCAAAATTCTGAATAGGAAATACAGTTTTTCAATCCAATTTCATTCAATTGAATCTAATTGCATTTGGATTAAATCCAATTAAATGCAATTGTAAAAAAGTTTTCACTATTTAAAATATATATTCGGATAAAATTTTCAGATAAAATTTCAATCCATTTTAATCCATTTTCGTTTACTGGAGTCATTAAAACATTAATTATCAATTCAATAAAGAACAGTCCGCTCCTCGGACTAGCACTTATATTGGCACTAACCATTTTTTTATTTCATCCGCTATAATTTTGAGATCAATCAAGATAAAAATCAAACATCATATTAAGGGGATGGAGCGACGGCTGAATCCCCAATGTGCTGAATATTCCAGAATAGTAAAAGAATCATCATAGAATGTGCCAATGTTGTTAAAAGTTGAAATGTTTAGAATATTGTATGAATATTTCTTGTATATCATGAAAATCGCGAGCGACCGAGCAGTATATATATATATATATATATCTCCGCAGAAAGAGACAAAAATAATTGACTATGCTCGGTTAATTTCTTACGATTTACGGTTTGTGACTCTACTGTAGAACTGGTTTCATCTGACAATCGCAAAAATTTCAACTGTTCGAATTTCTGTATGCTGTAATCTGGCATTACGAATAAATGCAAGAATTTTTGATTCAAAAATTTAATTTTTCTAAATTAATTTATATGTGTTATGCACGTAATTGTTGCAAATTTTCGCAATTCGACAATGATATCTTGGTAATTCGTAACAACTCTATAATAATTAAAATTTTAGTTATTATGAATAATCGAGAATTCATTTTTGTAAAATTGTTACAAATCATCACGTCATTATCAAATGAATGCATAGTGGGCATTTCCAACAATTATGCATATATAAGTAAATTTTAAGAAGTCAAATCTTTAATGTTTTTTATTTTTTTTTAAATACCAAGATGAAATGTTACAGAAGTGCATGCAGCTCAAATTACTGTAACAGAATACCAGCGCAAATATACAGCTCTTTAGGAAATTAAGTCCTGAAAATGCATTACTTATACTTTATTAAATCATTACAACTTGTTCAAACAATAGTAATGATTAAAAAATCATTTTAGAAAGAAAATGTTATCTAGATTTTAGATGCAATTAAAAAAAATTGCAAAAAAATTTTGTTTCCTTCGTTCACATCATTAAAATTGAAATTTATTTTTTTATTTTTCAAGGTTCATTTAAAATTGCCGTTTGTAGCAAAATCATTGCAGAGACACAAGATTTGAATTAAGTATTTAAAAAAATGAGGTTTCACGCTTTTTTAAACACCATTCTACAACCATTTTTCATAAAGATACGCAATTTTAAATTTGCTCCTTTTTAGCGATAATTTTAAATAATCGCTAAATTAATTATTCTTAATAGTGTACATATGTATATATACATATATCAATGACAATGTTAATCAATATTTAGTAAAAGAAAAATTATGTAAACGTAAGTATATACATATTATATATACAATTATATTTATCTTGACATCTACAATTTGTGAATGTATAGCAGGACTCGAATCACATCAATTTTCAACACACGCGACTTTATCAGCAGTGATAAATAATGTGATACGTAGTTCACATTATTTTATGAAAATGATGTTGGTGCCGCCAGTGTACAAGCGTTTTCGAGCATCACACGAAAAAGGCCTGGACGGTTGCTCTCAGGTTTCTCTTTAGTTCTGTTATAGGTTGTAGGGTCTCTGATCTTCAGGTTTGAGAACGTATCATACCCTGTGTATCATACATAGGTATTCTATGATACTGAAATATGATACTACTTCACTTTCATACGTTTATGTATTATACGTTACATAACCTCATTTTTTAATCCGATGATCTCATTTAGATGTTTTGGACTGGCAAAACAAATTTACATTTTACTGCGATATCAACAATTTGAAATACAACAATATCCCAGCAAACGAGAATGGATTAAAATTTTTTTTTTATCCGAATGCGTATTTTAAATAGCAAATACTTTTTTTGGATTTAATTGGAGTTAATTGGATTCAATTGGATACAATTGGATTGAAAAACTGCATTTCCTATTTAAAATTTTGAATAGAGAGAGAAACATATTCACAATGCACAGAGCTAATATTATTTTTAGATTGAAAGGATAAAGATATGCTCCATGCAATTCCTATAAATAAATAAAAATGCATTCAAGATTGAAAAGCATTCATTTTAACATTCGTGAATCAATATTTCTGAAAATCTGAATCCATTTCAATTCATTCTCATTTGCTGGGATGTAATTATGAAAATTAATTAGAAAATTTTGGCGTAATCAGATTAGATGTACTTTCAAATTAAATACACGCGATAAGAGCAAAAGTTACAATGAAATACTAATATTATTGTATTCCAAATTCATGTATGTATTACACTTCTCAGCAAACGAAAACGGATTGAAATAAATTGAAATGGATTCAAATTTTCAGAAATATTAATTCACGAATGTTAAAATGAATACTTTTTAATCTTGAATGCATTTTTATTCATTTATAGGAATTGCATGGAGCATATATCTCTATGCCTTTCAATCTAAAAATAATATTAGCTTGTTCTGTGCATTGTGAATACTGTTTAATTCAAAATTTTGAATAGAAAATGCAGTTTTTCAATCCAATTGCATCTAATTGAATCCAATTAAATAAAAAAAAAGTATTCTATTTCTCGCTATTTAAAATACGCGCGCGCATTCGGATAGAAAAAAATTTCAATCCATTTTAATCCATTCTCGTTTGTTGGGTTTTCAATATTATTTTCTTTCCGTTTTTTATTTGCAAACTACATTTTTAATAAAACTGGAAAGTTTTTGGAGTTGTTTCAAATCAGCAATATATTTCAAAACTTTAAAAACCTAAAAATATTGTTTTTTAGTCAATAAAATTAATAAATTAGACGTTAGAGTTATGTTAAAGGTATCATACAAGTTTGATACATATTCTACGTATGATACGCATTCATACGTATCATACGTACCAAACTTCCAGAATGTACATCAAACCCAACTAACCCGATCCTGTTGGTCTCTAGTATTGAGTTCGCATAGACTATGGAACTATAGTGAGGGACGTAGATCGAAATAAATGGCTGCTGCCACGGCGTCACCGTCAGTCACCGTACGTAAAGGTGGAATTATGGCTCGTCAGGTTTAGGCAGATTTAGATAAGATTAATTGAGTATTATCAAAATCGTGCGAGCGTTTCGACCGCGTAACATCGGTGCAAGAACGAGGAGGAGAGATGTCCGGCTTTGACGAGAATCCCTTCGGGGAGCCTACGATTAACGATCCCTTCTCGGTGAGTATAGCGTTTATCTCATGTGTGTGACAGTGACGAAAATGAAACACGCAGAACTGTGCTCCAATATTGCTCGCATATCTGTCAAAATGCTCTGAGGCGTAAATCGGTTTTTAGTCTCGTTGATATTCGCTTTTGTTAAAAGTCAATAAGATTCATCGAACGATTTTGCGCCGTAACTTAAACGCTCCGCTAAAGATTATTGTATGTGTCATCATTCTAATGTCGGCATAATTTGCCCGCGTAACTTTTCCTTATTCTTATCGAGAACGAGAGAAAAGTCGATATTTATAAAATCTAATTTTGTAAATACATAGTTGTATGTTTTATCTGTGTTACGCTTTATATATTTAATAATATTATATTTTGTACGTAATTTTGTGTCATTATGATAAAGTGTACTATTCTAATATTATTGCGTTCGATTATAATTCGAGTTAAAATTCTGTTTCGAAGTGATTCAAATAAAGTATCTTTTTTTGAATAATTTATTTGAATATGTTTCTTTGTATATCCTGTAATATGACAAATATATATAAAAGAATAAAGAAGGAAGATAAGATAAGAGATTTTATTAAAAGATTGAAGAATGTCAATGTATATGTTTTAACACATAATAGGATCCAGCGATACGAAGAGCAGTAACTTCTACACCCGCTAGTAGAGGCCTTGAAGATTATAATCCTTTTGCCGAACAAGGTACTCAAGGAACTACACAAGTCAGAGGAGCAGTAAATCCACCAATCTATGGAGGAGTCGGTGCAACACAGCAACCTGCTACGCTTCAACCTACTAATCAAGAAGCACCTCCACCTGCATATGCTCGTACTCCCCAACAAACAGTTAATGCAGCACTTGGAAACATGTCACCTCCAGCAGATGTAAATTTATATTAAAATACTTATTTCAATATATTTCATGTACTTGTAGAGTATATATAAAATGCCTTTTAAAAACTCTGTTCTTTTCAGCTGATTTTGCATCGTTCATCTGTTTTTATTTTGTATTTTGATTTTTATTTTCTTCCTTTTTCTCCAACATGCACAGAAAAAGAAGACCAAAGATCAGATAATAGAAATTATTCAAATGTTTTAGCAACGGGCAGAATCGGAATGGAAAGCGAGGGCGGAAGAAGAAATGAGAAATACCCCGTACTATCGTTAGTAGTTATATTACTGTGTATTTAATATTACTGACATAATACTTTACTTTACAATTTTTAATATGTAAAATGCTTTACGTACTTATTTCTTGGTATTTTAGCAAGACGAAATAATTGGCCGCCATTACCAGACAAGTGTTGTTTCCAACCATGCTTTTACCAAGATATTGATGTGGAAATTCATACAGATTTTCAAAAGACAGTGAGGCAATTGTACTATCTGTGGATGTGTAAGTTTAATTGTATGCGAGATTGGAATCGCGCTGTCGTGTCATTTTATCTTTTTACATATACTAAACAATGAAGATAGAATGACAATAGTCGAAAGCGTACTTCTCGAACGCTATTTTATATTTATTAATATTTATTTATGTATGGATAATACTATTTAATAATATTGTTTGTAGTTCATGGCTTTGTTCTGCTGTTGAATGTAATTGGAGGATTTGTCTTAATGCTGTGTGGCCAGGGTTTCTCAGCCTTCGGTTTGGCTATCTTGTATCTCATACTCTTCACCCCATTCTCCTTTATGTGCTGGTTTAGACCAGCATATAGGGCTTTTAAGTAAATTCACTTAACATTATTTGGGATATTAGGAATCTGATGAAATACAGAAATTAAAAATAAATCTTGTTTTAATATTTCAGAAATGACAGCTCTTTCAATTTTATGGTCTTTTTCTTTGTCTTCTTCTTTCAATTAATTGTCACCGGCATCCAAGCTATAGGCATTCCTGGTGCTGGAACATATTAATATATTTGTACTTAATTTTATGTACAATATGCAAGCATTTGTACAAATATAAATATTTCTATTTTTCAGTGGCATAATTACAGCAATTAGTATGTTTGATGCAACGGCCAAAGGTGTTTTTGTCGGTCTTATTATGCTCTTTGTCGCCATTTGTTTTCTTCTTGCGGCAGGTGGTGATCTCTTACTGCTTACTAAGGTATAGTATATATACATAGATGAAAGAGTGAAGATTAAATGATATTGATCACAATAAAATAAAAATGAGACTATTTTTAGATCCATCGCATTTATCGTACCTCCGATGCGAGTGTTACGAAGGCGCAGCAAGAATTTGCTACAACATTTTTGCGAAACGAGCATGTGCAAAATGCTGCGAGCAATGTTGCGGCGAGTGCAGTTCGCTCGCAGATGGCTAACGCTAGCCAACCACGCTACTAAATAATTCTATCATTTATTTGTCCTACAAAAAACACTATGTTCTGGCTTTCATCATTCAGTAAGTGGATAGATCTCATTAGTTCCACTACTTATGGATTATACAAAACGATATTATCATAGAATATTGCAAATTTTATTCTTACAATGAAATTCTGCAATATACTTGAAAAATTATACTTCACGATCGAATTTATTCTCTGATGTGTACGCTAATTAACGTTAATAATGCAGTTAATACTGCAAATTATTTCGAAGTATCAATGAATATTCTAAAGAAATTTTTCGAAAATAGTATGAATTTTGTTTTCAACTATAATATTTTTGTTGAAAGAAAATTATACATACATATAACATTTTTATATGTAAGTTTGATGTATTAATTTGTATTGCCGTTTATTTATGAGATCTTCAAATTAGGTTATATGAAGTGAGTGAGCTCTTGATAATCATATCGATCATATCATCATGATTTAATTATTATATAATTGCTTATATTTACTAGCTTTCATATTTTAGTGGCACAGTCTCATAACATTGTGATCATATTATAAGTTATGAAAGTAATTAAATTTATTCAAAGTCCAAATAATTACAAGTTTGAACTGAACATAATTTGATTCATATTTGTTGAATGTTAATATAAACGCTAATTTACTTATAAATATTCACTTACAAATAATTTTCTTATAACCTTGTTAAACCCTATACATTCCTATTTTTACGCAATATGTTAAATCATTTTATTATGACTGTTGTTTCTCAAACAACTATTGTTCTTATTCAAACGAACACATATGTTAACGATAAAAAAGTTGGATTTTACTGAAAATTGTATAAATTTGTAAAATAATTTTATAATTTTTCTAATCAAAGCGTTAAAAAATGTTATTTGTTGAAACTGAAATATATTATGATTTTTATTTGTATTTCTTCACAACATATTATAATGATAATAAATATATATAAATATAACTGAAATTGTTAAAAATAATCTTTACAAAAATAATCACGAATATCAAATATTTTCTATGTGGAATCATCAAATGTGATAAATCTTATAATGATTATTAAGTTTAATAGATATTTATCATGAAAATATTAAATTAAAAATAAATTGATTTTTATTTCTGATTATATAACATACATATTGGCAAGTTTATATGTATGATTCCAGTTCCTGTAAATTAAACTTTTTGAGTAAGTCTTTTGCTGTAAGAAAACATTGTCATGTTAGTATCGTATAAAAGAATGCTAAAATATTTCTTATTCATTTCGTGAATTATTTAATATAAATATACCTTTTAAACGATATGTTGCTACTGGATCTGTTGGAAATGGACAACCGGCATCAGAACTATTTACTAATGTGGTTCCAACCAATTCTGCTGCAGTCACAGCATCAATGACTTCTACTTTAGTTCGGTACATGAGTTTAGCGTGGCCCTCAGCTAATCTGAAGACATTGTCCAATAATGTTATCGTAGATTGCGATAATTGAAATTGAGTCAAGACAACGTTCGAAAAAGAGATGTTTCGATTAGTGATGACTAATTTAAATGATTGTTTTTTTCGTTTTACCTGATAAGACTATCTAAAAGTCGCACTGTTGTTCTCTCAGGCCTTCTTTGTGGGTCTGATCTATGATGAAGATAAGTTGCACTGAGTATCTTCTGTGCCTCTTCGGTTAGTACTGGTTTTAATGTATGTACGTGTGTGAAATATTCGCAGAGAGTCTCTTCTGACCACAAGCCCGTTAAATTTAAAGGACCCATAAATGTTTCAGAATATCTATAATATTTTATGTTTTATTATTATGAATGATATTGATTGTGTAAAAAAAAAGCAAATGCGAATATTATTACGAATTATTTTCTTCGTCTTCACAGGCAGCTTTCAAAATGTGACTCGACGCCAACTTATCCCATTCGGGATTTCTAGTGTCTTTCAAAAGAAGAATCAGATCGAAGCGCGACAAAAGAGGATTTCCTAAGCAGGTCTTCCATTCATCGCCCGTAAAACATCCACCGTCCGGATTGATAGCTGCAATAACGGAACAGCGGCTGTTTAATGTGCTCACCATGCCGGCTTTGGCGATGGAGATTGTTTGCTGTTCCATTGCTTCGTGTACAGAGGTTCTATCATGAGAACTCATTGTCGTGAACTCATCCACACAACACACACCTCCGTCTGCAAGCACTAAAGCCCCTGCCTCTAAATGCCAACCGTCCGAATCCTGTAATGAATCTCTCGCAATAAATTTCTCTTTCTATCTCTCTTTCTCTTTCTCACTCATTTAATAAATGATTTCTTAATTAAAAACGGTGAATGAAAATAAAGCATTTAATATGTAGGTACTAACTCTGACAGCAGCTGCTGTAAGTCCAGCGGCAGTACTTCCAACGCCGGTTGTAAAGACAGATCGTGTAGTCAATCGAGAAGCAATACGAAGTAATTGCGATTTGCCGGTGCCAGGATCCCCAACTAGAAGAAGATGAGGCTCACCTCTTATACGCGTTCCTGTTTCATTAGTTTTTGCCACACCACCACACATAACAACAGCTAACGCTAATTTCGCGATATACATCCCATATAACTGTAATATAATTAAAGAAGAAATATGTTACATTTATTAAAATGTTTTTGATGTTGATGTAAAATATTAAATGTATATTATTCTATGTAATATTTAAGAATATTGAATATACTTGTGGACAAATAGAGGCGAGAATATTGTCTCTGCCAGATAATGCATTATTTCTATAATGTTCCCAATATGCTGTAAATGTATCTTTTATTTCTGTTGTAGAGAATGTTGCTTCTGAGATTTTCCTGCGTATAGAAATGCTATTTGCCATCAGAAATGTCGTAGCTTCTGCGCGTTGACCAACCTTTAATTTACCCCATTTTCGTATAACTACTCCACTACAAATATTTTTATATTTGTAATTGAAGCTAATTGCTAAATCAAATTTTATTTTAATAATTATAATATTGATATTTTTCTTACGTTATAACAATTATATATATATTAATAAAATATAAAAATATATAATTTATAAACCTGATATCTACATTATCTCCAGGTCTACATTTGTCAACAAGATCATCTAATAATACTACTTCCAGACCCACTGAATAATAATTCCTTGCATCTGTTTTGCATTGGTCCTGTTTATATAATATTGTTCAAGTAAAGAATAATACATATTGTAATCGGAAAATTCTTTTATGTCCATACCCGAATCTTCATTTCTTGGTAATCAGAGCAATCCTCTTGTTCTAAAGACGTTGAAGCAGTCAAATTTTGAGAACGACATGATTGACATTGTTTGATATTCCTAAATGTTTGTTTTTCCCATTCTAGCTATAAGGAAAAAAGTTAAGAATAAGATTATTATGTGTATATTAACTTTAAATTATAATTTGCTGTTATTTCATATTGTATTTTTTTGTTAAACATAAAATTTACTTACTTTGACTACATTAATATGTTTGCATTTTCTACAGATGAAACGTTTTTTCATTTTCATAATTGTGGGTTGAGACATGCGTACTACAATTCCAGATGTCGAAACTAGCTCACCGATTTGACCTATATCCATTTTTATTGGTACTGCAGTAACTCGAATATGAACCTGCATATGAATATTCATATATATGTCAAAATAAAAATGATTACTTTAAGTAATGCATAATTTATATGTAGTAACTAATAAAATAAAGACTCGTACTCTCATCTTTACTATTTGCTCATTATCAGGTTTACATAATTGTTCCTGAGCTTTTACTGCTGCCTCGTCACATAGTGGTAAATAATGTCTAGGATTGCGTAAGATTTTCTGTGCATTCTCTGCATCAGCTTCAAATAATGACACAAAACTAAAAAGTTAAAATAAGAATGCTACTACGGAATTACCCTTTGATACATTTAAGAAATTACACAATAATAAGATATATCTCTGCTAACCTAGCAAAATAACTTACTTTACGTATATTGAATAGAATAAATGGTCCTCTGTAGCATTTAAAATGTCCTCCAAGTCTTTCGTGTGGTGTTTCAAAAGATAGTCTTCAAGCATATTGACAGTTCACAGTAAAATATCACTAATATTTAATCCGAAGATATATCTCAAGCAATTACAAGTAGCGCACGTGGTTATCTTCCCGCCAAATGATTTCAGGTAAAGTCAGGTTAAGCTAGTTATTCTCCTCTCTCTCTCTCTCTCTCTCCCTC
>NW_017305569.1:4442450-4451334 GCF_001594115.1 Trachymyrmex septentrionalis | reverse complement strand
CAGGTAAAGTCAGGTTAAGCTAGTTATTCTCCTCTCTCTCTCTCTCTCCCTCTCCCTTTCTCTCTCTTTCTCCCTCTCTCTCTCTCTCTCTCTCTCTCTCTCTCTCTCTATACTGAACAGCTGTAATCATCTTCTTTTCTTTGTAGCATTTTCTATTGGGAAAACTAATGTAACACTGGTACAATTGAATGCAAATAGGTTTATTTTCAATGTTAAATGTTAATACATAATTCAATCCTTTTAAAATTATAAGGTTATCATAACAATGAAGAATTTATAATTAAAAAAAAAGTTATTTATTAACACTGACATTATGTTAATTGATTTGCATTCAATTGCATTTAAATGTACCAGTATTGCATTAATGTTCTCAGTGAAAAATAATAGACTCTCCTGAACTGCCCACCACAAATTTTTGGAGAATCTATCTATATCTATTGCTATCAGATTTATCATAATCAATCGGATGTGAAAAAAATGTACTAAAGTACATCCCTACATAGAAATTTAATACTAGTATCTACTGGTGAATTAAAAAAAATCACTTATATAATCACTTATTTTGAGTGTATTAAAAATCATTTATTATTCATTTGAGTGTATTAAATATCTATTAATAGTTAAAATAAATGATTAATTGGCCAATGCAGAATATCAAATTTCTAAAAGAGATAATCCTTGTAGAAAAATACTACTGAACACTATTAGTGCGCAATAGTATTTTGAGGCACTACTGCACTACTGCTATAGTACAATATAGTACTTTTCTACATGGATATATGCGCGTTTCGGCGAAATACAAATTCAGGAAACAAGTATATGTGTCACGCAAACTAACTATTAATAACTTTATTTAAAAAAAGCACTTTCAGAGACTCTATAAATGCACACTCCGATCGAGCTGAGAATAAGACTGCGTTCCGTTACATAATGTGCATAATGTATCATTTTATCCTTGTTTGACACTCGGCGAAAGAGAATAAAACGATACATCATGCGCATTATGCGTGAAACGGAACGCAGCCTTCAACTAAAAAAGATAAAGTCATTTAGTAAAAATTTATTAAATTAATTTCGAGGATTCTGTCCCAAGATTAAAATTGACTCCTTGTGATCCTCTGGGGGTCGATTCTGTATCTTCAAAGAAGGTGAAAATTACAAAAGTGAGCAAGGTATTTTTTACTAGGTGTGTTGACCAATGAAATAATCAGTATTCTAGTAAATTCGTTCACTTTTATAATTTTCACCTCATTTCAAGATATAGAATCAATTCCCTGGCAGAAATGCCCGACGTTCGAGACAGTCGAGACAATATTCTCACTGGCGCCACTGCACCGACTTGTTCGCAGCAGCGTTCGCGGCGACGTCTTCTTGATACAAATCTGTACGCGGCTAAACAGGAACGTTGTGATCATTTCTTTTGATGTAGCGGTGAAAAACCGATCGGTCCGATGTTATGCGGTGATGTTTATAGCAGCGTTCGAGACACCGTTCACACTGCACACGTTTTGTTCGCAATAACGTTCGCGACACGTCTCTTACAAGTCTGTACGTGATTTTATGCGATGATGTTCGTGGCAGCGTTCGAGACACTATTCATATTGCACTCCGTCTTCATCGCGACGGCGTTCTGCTACAAGTTTGTTATGCGACTTAATAATTTTACTAAAATTGAATTTAATGTACGAGATACACTAATAGTGGAATCTTGTAGTTTACACTATATAATGTAAATAAATATAAATTTCAGCGTTAAAATAATAGATATAATCTCTCATAATTTATCATTTTGTGTCAAGAAGCTGCGCAGAAGATTATTGTGTAGGAGTCTGGAGATTCAAACTTCTGCGCAATAATTTTCTGCGCAGATGCTCGATGCTCGACGCTTGTATGTAATGGCATCTTAACACCCATATTATATTACAGAGTGGAGAGATTGCGAATTGAGGATTAGAATTCAGCCAATTAGAACAAAACGGATTAAAATTAAAATTATTTGATTCGAATTCTAATTCTTAATTCGCAATTTTTAGTCTTCAATCCGTAATGTAACCCGGGATAGTGACGATTATTTATATGCCTGGCAGAATATACGTACGCTCTATAGACGTACCGCCGCGAGATGGGCTCAATTTCCGTAAGGAGAAAATGATGCAGAATCCGTATAAAGAGACATACGTAAATGAAATTCGTCATTCACTCTCAAGTCTCAGAAGTGCGTTCCAAAATTAACTTTGGTCAACGATATGGTTATGAGACTGGCGGGAATGTAGATTAAAACTAAAGCCGGCACACAATGCTTGTTTTCTACACACAACGCTTGTTTTCTTGTTGCTTGGATTGCTAGCTAGATTAGAATCTTATCACTGTGTTGGCTGCGATGCTGGCACTGACGCGGTAACATTTATATTTAGGATATGTAAAATATAAAATTATAAGTAAAATTTTATCTTGAATTTGTGATTGCGAATTATAGATCGTCTAAAGTGGGCTTAATAGAGATTGTATTTTTAGTAATTAATTAATTAATATCTAATTATAATCAGTTTAATAATGTATCATGTTTTATTTATTATTAATTTTCCAATTTAGCTAATTCTTTGGTAGGCGAGATTTAATTATATTCCATTTACGTGCGCGTTATACTATCTATTTCGGTAAAAATGTCACGCCCGATACGCGGCAGTGATTGCTGAAACCTAAAACGCCATCAATGCCGCAGATTCGTCAGCTGTCAGTTAAACGCTTGAAATTCCATTTGAGCCGGAAACCGTTCTCGCGCCACGCTTCGAGGGATTGGTCGCAGTTTCGGTTACTTTTCGCCAAACCGCATCAGCGTCCGGCCTCCATTAATCGATCCCTGTGTGTCTCGACCGTCTATCCGTTCCATAATTCCGCGTCGCGGTTTTGTGCGGGACTTTGGGGTAAAACTTCTTCCGCAACATCGGAAACCTTTTTCAGCTTCTAATTTTCGTTGGCAGTGATGAGAGTGGGATGTACATCCGATAGGTGCATTGGGGAATAAATGTTATCGAATGAACACCCCGGCCGAATAGACATTCTAGGTTCCTGAATATACAATATATTTCAGTTTCGATAAAATCGGATTTTTTGCTCGTTCAAACAGCAACGGAGCAAACTGGAAATCGATGAAAATATATACGGCAGAGATAATAGTATTCGTACGAGTTTCCGTTCGATTTTTCTGTAATTTTTTTACGCCGTATGTTACTTTTTTTATTTTTTGCTTATTACTTACACAAAAGTAATTATTTCTAGAGAGATCGATGGTTCTTTAAATATTGATACGTGTAAATTTTTCTTCTCGTCTAACGAAATGCAACGTGAAGAAAAATTAATATTTTATGTTAGTAATTATAATATACATATATACATGGAAAGAATAGCTTTGCTAAAGTACTTCAAAATTTAGCTAGGAACAGATTTGAAAGTAACTTGTTGGCCAATAAAATAATAGAACGCTTAAGTTGGTTGTTAGAATATAAAAATTTTTTGCAGCTTTGCTCATCATGTTTGAATTTTCTATATAATTATTTGGATGATTAACAAAATGATTTTCAGATATCTAGCAAAATTTTTAAGTATTTCAGCAAAATCATTCTTTCCATGTATTAAAAGTACTTAAATCAGCGCATGAAAGTAAAATATATGTATTTTATATCAACTGCAGATTGAATTTATTTTAGATTCTGATACTTTTAATTACACAAATTTATGTTATTTACGCATTTATTCTCTTCGTGAACAAAATGCTTTATTGAGCGGAAAAGACTGCAAAACTGAAGTCGAGCGTCCGGAAACAAAGCGTCCGTTAATCAACGTTTTAACGATATCCGATTTAGAATAACGTAGAGCGGCGTAATTCATCTTTTTATTTGTCGATTCTCATCCGGCACTATTTCTTCCCGGGGTCCGATACCCGGAGGGGTTTGATTCAAATTGGAGCACGGCGACATTTCAAGTGGGGATAATGTATATTAAATATATGACGTCTGTATTGGTTTTACGATGTCATTAGTAACGATTCCCTTTACGACCTGTTTCTGAGTTATAAATTACTGGTCGGATATACGATGGTAGAGAGAAACAGTGTAATTAGCGTTACTGTGCGCGCGTACCGGATATATATGCCGAGGTATAATTGGTCTGCACACGATCGCACACAAAACTTGCCTCATCCATTTTGTGCTCTAACGTCGCGAGCATAAGTCTTGCGATCTCGTGGATCCTCAAAGCAACCTCGTCTAAATTTAACCTTTACTGTCCATTTTCATGCATAAGCATCCAGGTATAAACAATTATAATTACGTTATCAGAAAGATGCGTTGATTTTCATACTATAAAAAGTGCAGTGTTTAAAATGTTTAAAATGTTACGTTTAAAGCATTTTTGCAAAACAAACGTTTAATAATAAAAGATATTTCAATTTTAAACATTTTAACGTTTTAAATCCAAACATTGTGTTTTGTTTATTGAAAAAGTTAATGTTTATTGAAACATTCTAATATCTTATATTCTAATTCTTTTAGCCCTTTTTTTATCTACCTTACTATTTTTAAACGCATATTCTAAAGCTCGTTTATAAATAATAAATTTAAAGTGGCCTTATTTAGTGCTGGGCCTTATTCGACTCAAATATCTTAAATCGAATTAATTATAGGTAGTAAGAAATTAATAGACATTTATACCTTTCAGTTTTGAATAACGATATTTCTTTGCAGAAACGCAGATTGGACGTTTTTTTTTATTTTTCGATGTTAACGATACATCTGATTTACGGAGATATGCTATCCGGATAAAAGTAAACGATGAACTCGTAACGAGACGGAAATCGTTCTATTGAAAAATTCTCCAACCTTGTGCCAACAATAATCTTGATGTCGTTCGATCGACGGACGCCTATTCTCGTACGTGAAATTTCGCTCGGAACGCAAATTTTCGCTTCATTCGATCGAACGGTAGCATGGAAGCTAAATCGCTGGAGTTTAAGTCATACGTATATCGCACATTTCCTGTAAGCACAATTCCATATAAGTTGTCAGCCGCAGGCAGCAGCTCGTAGCTTCCAAGTGAAATTATAGAAAGTTGAATGCCATCGGTATGTTCGGGAATATCACGTTCTTCCTCGAACCATTAACACCACGTTTATTTGTCCATTGATGCATCCACTGATGTTGGTTGACACGCCAATGTGAAATGATAAATTCAAAGAAAAAACATAAAAATATATTATACAAAACGTCACCAAGAATATTCTTGAAAAAGTTTAAGTTGAGAGTCTTAATTAAAATTTCCTATTTCAGGAAACTATATGTATTGTATATATATTTTATTTTTCTATTTTTCTTGCAGTTATTTATATATCATATAATTATGTACGTATTTTCAACAACTGTTAGTTGTGGGAATTCTTGTTCGTTATACTGCATTCAATTCTGGATTAATCCTTTTCTCATTGCTAAATTTTGTTTTTATATCATTTTAGCATTGGTCCTATGTATAATTATTTGGGAATGGTGTATACATTTTCTTTGTTCCCCCCCCCTTTTCTCTTTCTCTCACTCTCTCATTCCTCATCTGCAATTTCAATATATAATATATTGTTACTTTGAGAAAAATAATATATATGTAGGAAAATTACATAGGGAATATCACGTACTTTCTCAATATATTTTAGAATTTAATCTCTCTTTTTCTTTTAACTTATAATTTATTAACATGTTTGTTACATGAGGAGCATATGATCATAATGTTAATTTGTCTGATTTTTATATATATAATATATATATATGTATAATATTTATTTTTAAATGAAATATGAAATATATTTTTTATTAATAAATGTATCGTACTAATTTAATACGTGCGTCAGTTAATTTTGAATACAATACAGAACGGTAATGTCTTTCTTTCTTTTAGAAATTAATTTGTGTTCAAAATATGTTAATAACAAATTTAATTTGACAAGCAAACAGCAAATTTTTCAATATAAAAATGATGTATAATAAAATTTCAACAGAATATTAAATTTTATATACGGGATACGTTTATTCTCTGTTTTCTGAAATTATATTAACTCATTTAATTATACTCTCATTTATTACATTTAATTATATTACTCATTATATTAACTCTTTAATTCACGTATTCTTATTAAAATGCTTTAATAAGAGCTAAATTAAAAATATTTAAAATTTTTTATTCCTTTTTCTAACGTTTTCTTATATTTATTCCATAGAATGAGTAAAATTTTAGGCATATAAAAAAAATTTTCGGATTTAATTATAACATACATATATTATTTAATAATTTCTGATTCAGTTTTATATATTGCAGTATATCTAAATAATGTAATTTAATCTACTGTGCTCGAAATGTTCCTAAAAATGAAGTATAGTTTTATATTAAAAATTCACGTTTTATTGTACGTATTATTATATGTATATATAATATATTGTATAATAATATAGTATTACCAAATATTAGATAATTTTTTTCTTCTAAATTAGCACAATAATTATATTTTTGTAAAAAATATAGATACCTCTCTACTTCCACAAAAATTATAGATTTAAAAATCAGTTATCGTCGTACATACAGTTATCATAAATCACGTCGAAACACAGTCATAAAATATCTTCATGACACATAATTTTCAAATGAATTTAGAAAAATTATTTATCTTAAGATCACTCTTTCATATGACTTACGTTCTATTAAAATTGCGTAAAAGAATCGTTGGCAATTTAATAGTGTACCGACATCAATTTTAATGAAGATATTCAAGACAAAATATTTTAATATAGCCATACATGTACATATATGTATGTGTATATACCTTCAAAGACGATTCAATAACGGATCTAGACAATTATTTTTCATTCACTTTCAGCGTGCGCAGCATTTTATCATCCACTATTTTATCGAGAGGCAGGAAGCTATGTGATTCGAACAGAAAGAAATATCTTGAATGAGCATTGGTAGAGGAGTAAGAACGGGTCGTCTTGTCCAACAAGGATTCCATATTCTGCCGGGTCCTATCCTTTAATAATACATTTCAGAACCGTTAATCACACCGATGAAATATAATTTAATACCTCAACGACCGAAGGACGACCACTAAAAATGACGAACGGCCGGGAAACACGCGGCAAACGTGCCACCTACAAGCGATCTCCGCACGCCACCCCGAACGTGCAATAACGATAAAGGGTTGGGTATTCCTGAACGACCCTTCTGGTATAGGCACTCGTGAAAGGCATGTGTGGGCTGTACATTACATTCGTCCACTCGGCCGCACTCAATAGCCTCCCAATTCGCTAGAATCCTTCGGATATGGAGCGTCCGAGTGGTCCTTTACCTCTGCAAATAGTAGTGGGATCAATCCGAGTACTTATGTATAATATTCAATCAATAGAATGTCTATGCGTCATTTTATGCGTTTATATCAATGAAAAATGTATATTAGTCGTATTGAAGATACGTGACTAGCAAAGAATTTAAAAGGGAATATAAATTTATTTAATTACTTGTTGTAAAGCTTAATTTATAATATTTTTTTAGAAATCCATCTTCCTAATATTGTTTTATATTCGTGTATATACACACACACACATATATATACTAATAATTTACAGCATTTATACATTCCGGAAATTATATTTCGATTTCAAATCATTTTCTTGAATTAGAAATATTCTATCAAAAATTAGTAATGTAATTTAATCTCCTTAACATAAGATCATAAAATAATAATAACAGGGAAATATAATACAATTTATTTTTTTTGTCTAACTAAAACAATGTCATTCTATTTTTTTTACAATACAGCTTTTGAGCTTTGGAGTTTCAAAGATATTTGCTTTATTTTAGAGCAACGGAGACTCTCGGGACTCATGGTCACGTAGATATCGATTATATTGATCCAGAGAGGACGATCCAGTTACTCGACGAAGAAGTCTTCGTTATTGCCGGCATTCTTACTGATGAGGTTCGCTCAAGTATGTTCTTTTCGACCTTTATGTGACACTCGTGGGACCGGAAGTTGTTGCCGAGGACCGACTCGAGATGATGTTTGTAACAATGACGGCAATTTCGGTGGACAAAGGTATTCCCAACGATTTCATTCGTGATTTTGGCAGTGATTCGAGAACTTGCTTTCTAAATTTCCGTTATAAACACGCGACGTGACACTTCTTTGTTTTTTTGTTTTCTGTAAAAATACATTAATACTTAATTTGTAAACAATAAATATAATTAATGTGATAAAATAAAATACGACGTAAATACTTCACGGTTTATAAATAAAAGAATTTATTCGCACGAACGCGAATCTCATTACACTTCTTTCTCTCTCTCTCTCTCTCTCTCTCTCTCTCTCTCTCTCTCTCTCTCCCCCCCCGTTTTTCATCTTCTTCTTTCTTTTACTTTTCATATAAATTGTCAAAATATCATACAGTTTGTCGAGTATGAGTTACAAAGAATTAAAGAGATTATTAAAATAAAGTTATAAATATGTAAGAGTTTTTTTCAAGCCAATTTTAAAGTTAAGTAAAAAAATTATTAGTAAGTCATTATTGATATGTATATTCGAATTCATATCGATTGGGAATATGAGTGGTTGCTCGACTTTATAGAATTAATTTTATCGAAATTACTGATATTAAAATTATTATTAATGCTAAATAAGACTTGAAATATTGTATTTAATTAATTACTAATTTAATGAATATTTTTTCAAAAGCTGGTTATATATAAAAATTGACTGAAAAAAAGAATTTAAAATTAACTTATTACTCTTGTAAAATAATTATTGTTATAAAATTGGATTATTAAGAAAATTGATCTGTGTGTGTGTACGTGC
>NW_017305569.1:4439552-4442198 GCF_001594115.1 Trachymyrmex septentrionalis | reverse complement strand
ATTGTTATAAAATTGGATTATTAAGAAAATTGATCTGTGTGTGTGTGTGTGTGTACGTGCGCGCGCGCGCGCGCGTGTGTGTGTGTGTATGTGTCTTGCAGTCTAACATAAGAGATTTACAGCCTTTGCTATATATATGTATTCGTGAACATTCCATGAATTGTTCTCGTGGCTTTACTTCAGATAGCTTCCAGAAACTATCTGTAACGATTTTCGAAGAAAGACATTAAGTCAATCCATAAATCATCTTTCAATTTCATAGATTTGAGTGGAACGCGTTAACCCGACTAATTCCTTTCAGTGCACAGACATTCGTTTTCGTTCTTATATCATTTTATCTACACATTATATGATTGATTTTGCTTGTAGGAATTATTATAAGTTTGTAATAATATTTCTATACGTATTTTCCGTATTGCATAATATGTTGAAGATTTTTAGTGGATAATATTTTATATTAATTATTTAGAAATATTTGTGCATATTGTTATAAATTACGAAGGTATTATATAATGCGGAATTTAATTAAATCAAATATTTATGTTAAAACGTTTTTGTAATTTGTATTAATAAAACTTTCTGTAAAATTGCATTATTATTTTATATATGTATAATTTTGTTCTCAATTTTGATGGAATTATAGACAAAGGCAAATCTAAGGCTTATTTATCCTTACGTTGTGTCAGCTTGAGAACGTGTAGACATGAATAGTAAAGAAGTATTATCACGGTGTGCATCACACTGTGTTGTACAACAATATTTTAAAGCCACTACTTCTTATGGACAGAACTTCTCAGAGAAGAGAACTTTATTTTTATCCATCTTTTTTTTGCCTTTTTTACGCTGCGTTTAGATGCTTTCAAGTTAAAAAAATTGCAGCATTGCACGTACGTAACTTTAAAAACGGATAACACAGTGATTATATGAAATAAACAGCTTTGACAATCAGACAACGATATATTTTGTGTCAGTTAAAAAATTATTGCTAGTTTGCAATCGACTGATTGTGATTATTATTTATAAAATTAAATATAATAATTGATAAATAATTGATTTAAATAAAGTAATACATTAATTTTTCAGTAACATAACAATTGTTAATAATTAATTAGTAAACAGTGAGTATATTTATATATTAAGTAAAAAGATAATTTAATTTAAAAAGTAATAATTATTTAAATTTTATCACTAAAATGTTGTTATATTATTTTGGTTGCTAATGATAGCTTGCTATTTTTTAGTAATTTCCAAATTTTTTAAATTTTAGCGCAATTTTAAATATATTTTCTTATCTTAGTTTAATAATATTGTATCACCATTTTAGTTTTCACTATCAAACTACAAAAGATATTTAAATCCAAGAATTATGCCTTTATTCGTGAAAGAAATACTCTGATATATAATGTTTTATCTACCTCTAGTCTATAGTATGCTAAGGAAAATATGGTCGGATATAATAAAAACGCATTGCCTTCGGCTATATTACGTTATACCGTTGTTTTAGAAAGGTTCCTCGGAGATGTGGGAGTGAGAATAAAACGTCATTTTCATAAATCCTCCTTTGTCCCATCCATATTATGTACGCCTGCGTTGTGTTCCGAATGAAGCATTCATATAATCGAGTCTATATCTCTCTACTTGCACGCATTGTAATTGCACGTAGAAAACTGTGTATAACAAACTCAATGAATTTTCTCTAAATTTACACAAGAAAAAAAAATAAATGAGCGTTCGTCTTTTTTCTTCAAGTGTTTTGCGTCTCAATGCAAAATGTATCGCTTAAGGAATCAATATATTTTTGTAGTCAGTAACTTTCTGGCGGACGGATCCGATGTAATATCCTCGATATTACACGTGACCACACGCCCGTTCAAAAATTGAACGGCCAGTTTCGACGGGGGCTGCACCTCATAAATTATCAGCGGGAGTCTAGCGTGAGATCTCCCGATCGGGTACATGACTTCAGATGACTGGAGTCATCTAGAATTTTGAATTATGAGAGCGCAATGACTCTGCAACTCGGTTAGTGATCGACCTCTTGCTGCCTCTAAGCCTTGACGTTTATATTTGATGCCTAAGAAGCCGCTGTGCCCGACTTTGATATCTTGGAGAATTTAATATTAGGGCATTCGTTATAAAGGAAGAAGGGGATGAAGAGTTATTTCATATTAAATTTATACAAATGGTCAGTGCCCTTGTGTTAATTTCGTTTATTTTCTTTCGGCAGTATCTCGTTCCCGAAACTGATGAAATTACGTCAGGATTTAGGAAGAAAATTTAACGCTGTTTTGGTAGAAATTTATGATGTCGGTATGCAATAAATTGATCATGCTAGCAGAGTTAATGTTTCATAACCCTGTTAGTATTAATTCTAGATAAACTTCGGTGTAAAACAAATAGAAATATGAATCTACATATTTTTAGAATATACAAGATGTAAAGAAAAGTGTAGGATGTAAAATTAATTAGTAAAAATATAACTCATTTTTGCAGTTTTAACGTACAGGTAAAATATACTTATAAAATTGACAAATTCACGCTGTCATACTATATGTTAAAATTTAGATAAATATTCTGAACATCTAAAAATGTATTAAGTCTGCAGGTATTTCTTTCTCAGAATATCTAGAACAAATCCTGTCACAT
>NW_017305569.1:4433182-4439532 GCF_001594115.1 Trachymyrmex septentrionalis | reverse complement strand
TATATATATATATATATATTATATGTATTATTATAAGTATAAAGAGACATCGAATCTGAAAAAGTGATATTAAGCCAGTAAAGCCATCACGATATTCTATGTGATCCATTTCCTTCCCTTAGCTGCTCGCCGGCCCATCATCCAACGACTAATTGTTTCTTTCGTCGAGCACATGGACGGGCCACTCGATCACACTGGATGATCTATAGCGGAGTAAATCTTGTTTAGCGAGATACAGGTGGTCATCCTGTACAGGGGGGGAATAGAGCTTGATGGATGACCGGTACCGATCTTGCGGTGCCTCGTGGTTTAGACGCCAAACATACTGATACGTTAACACGGCGGGGCGTTCGGTGTAGTTTAACAAAGCTTTGACGGACTCGCTAGCCTCGTGCTCGTTTTATGGAGATGCATCGACGCGTAGTTGGGAGATCCTGTGCGTTTGACGTTTGATCTTGCCGCTCGTGTGCATGCATGCGAAAGGATTAATTCGATTTCCGATTTGCGACACATCTCTGAGTAATTAAGAGAAACTGATATATAACAATAAAATTGATCGAATTAGTATTAACGAGCATTCACAAGCGTGCGTTCCATTAAAGTATAATCCATTAGAACGGAAAAAAAGTGCTTTCCAAATTTTTGTTGAAAAAAATGAAATTTCGAATTTAAGAATTTTTTAAAAAGAGGTATATGCGACATTTTATACATTCTAGCGATAACATCATATTCGCAGATTTAATGTCGTATGGTCAAAAAATCGTTTTAGATTTGAGGTCATAAATATTTTCTAAATATTAAATTATATTACTGTAGATATTTTAGATGGATAATAGAATTCTTTTTTTTTTTTTTTATTAATTCTGCTGACGATGTGGAACCATTAAATCTCGTGTCAACAGATTTTTCTCGCCGCCGCACGGTACATGATTTGTGAGGCACAAAGCAGCCGCGTCTTTTTTCCGCAGCTTTGGATGCACGTGGTCTTTTTTTTTTAGATTGCTATAACTGTTCTCTCCTCGTTCGTCTTTGTCGACCGCATTTTTCCCACCTCGTTTTTATTTTTAACTCTGATTTAACCAGTCAACACTCAACAAATTAAAAATGTAGTAAATCAATTTTGATATATTTTTTATTCTAAATAAATATTACTTCAATTAATAAATACATTTGACGTATAATAGTTTTGCCATAATTATAATTTTGTCTTCTAACATTATATTGTGTTAAATATAATAATTACAATCATAGCTTATAAATACTGTAAAAAGATAAATAATGTGTTTTTCTCTTAATTGTAAATATAATATTGCTTAAACAAACAATGTGCAATAACAGAAAGAGAGATTTAAAAATGACATTTTTATATGCAAGGTATAAAAGGCACAGCTGCCTTGTGCCTCTATAAAATCTGTTACGCGTATTCATAGAGGTGTGTTTTGTGTAGTCAGTAAAGAGACGTAGATCATTGGATAATGATGGGATGTTCCGTCCCGTTCCATTTGCTTGTAATCCCATCCTCCCTGGCACAACAGTCATCATGTCGTCATGGTACGGATCACTTAGGGATCATTAGCTTTATGGCGCTTCCGTATGGCTAGCCGTTTGCGTGTGCAAGTGAATATTGCTCAAACACTCTATGAATTCAAGTGACTGTTCGTTAATACAATAAAAAGAAAAGACGTAGACCTACACGCTCTATTTGATTCGTTTTCAAGTAAAAGTGATGCGCGACATATTTGCAAGAAAATCACCCGGACGCGGAAGAGCGACGTGGAAAAATGTACGCGGAGAAGAATAGGTAAAGTCGAGCTGGAAGAAAAAAAAACGCGATAAAGTTAATGATTCGCATGAAGAAAGCGAGCTACTTATTAAAACATATGGCGGTGACCAGGAGGGGAGAGAAGGGTCGATTTACCCGAGTGAAAAAGCTGCCGGCCCGCCACCGAGCAATTTCCGTCGCATGGCGGGAGCGATGATTAATTCTCTCCCGACGCGATTCGCGAAGAAACCCGCAACAGCGTCGCACGGTCCGCAGGTTTTCGTGAAGTCAAATTGATTCAGATACCCTTGGCCACGCGTTGCATCTGCAGTTGCCAGGTACTCGTCGTGTGTAACGACACACCGCGGATGTATATCGCGGATATTGTATTACTGTATTTCATTACACGGACCGGACGCGGTACACCGGTTGCGGCTTATCCTGATGCGGGTAAACCGGTAACCGGTACGTGCGATTCCCTTTCTCTTCCTTCTCTCTCTCTCTCTCTCTCTCTGTTTCTGTCACGGTGCGCACACGTTGGAGCATTCTCTCCTTCACGCAGGATACCCGGTACTTCCGTTCGTTCCATTCAGGAATATCATCTTACGCGCTTCCTTGTGATTCAAACTCTCGCCAGACGCGTCATAATCAAAGGCTTACAGCTCGCGCATTTCTGCATACCCTGTAAGTCAGAGCCTCTGCTTAACGCGACCACCCCCGGTGCTATATAATTGCTATACGATTCCGGGATATCGCGTGTGGGATAATTTTGGTATACAGTTTTCAGGGGATTAATGGTAATATATGTATAACTGTATATACAGAATATCCGCAAAAATCGGGATCAAATTTATACAGTGTATAAATAAGACTGAATAGATCAAAAAGTTTGTACTTATGTCCGAGAATGCTTTATTAAAAAGTTATAAACGTTTAAAAGTTTATAACGAATGCATTTACTACTACCTCTCGTACAGTTAGAAATAGTCGAAAGAGTTTGGAGTCTTCAGTTTGACGAATAAAAGCTAAATTCTTTCAGAAGAAAGAATTTTCAAATATTTCTTGTAATTATTATTACAATTGATTATCGATATTGTCATTATGATTAATGTTTGAAAATTTTTCGTCTCGAAAGAATGAGGTTTTCATTGATCAAATTAACGACTCTTTCAAATATTTATCATAAACCGTTATTACTATTGGTGTCAACAGTTGTCGGCTGTTATTTGTTAATTTTTTTTAGTTGAACATTTTATATAGCACTCATACTAATATAAATACATGTAAGATATTGATCAAAATTCTATTTGAGTAAAGCTAATAGTTTCCACAAAAAAAAGTAATAAAGTAGATATCTTCTGATCTGAATGTATACTACCGTCAGAAAGTTTAAGACCAAGCGTTTTAAAGACTTAATTTTGTGTTCTTTTTATTTAAAATATAACATATGCAAGTTCAATTTTATTTTTTACAGCATTATATAATCCTGAAGATATAATAATTAAATAAAAAAACAATTACTATTTAACGTATACTTGTTTTATAATTTTAGCATAAATTATGTGTTTTAAGATTATATCACATTGGTCCTAAACTTTCTGACGGTAGTGTATGTTTTTCCTTAATAGCATTTCCTTAAAGCATTTTTTAATGTATGAAGTTTTTTTTATCTACTCATTAATACATCTAAGTTTGATCTTTTTGTGGATACTTTATATGTACAGTATGATTTGTTGAAATACGAATTAATGAGATAGAAATTTATATAGAGGTTTTGTATATCTCTTCTACTATCTGAACTTCTGCATTTAGCAGCGATTATATCATAAATTAATAATAAAAAATTTTACAATAATATTTAATACAATTAAATGATACTTTTAATCCGTATTGAGAAATTAATGCAATTTTATGTTAAAATTAATGACGCATGAAATATTGAATTTCTATCTTTGTAAAACGCAGTTACTCATCCGTTGTAATATACCATATCCTCATTATTCTCATTCTCAATTGGCAGCCAAATACTACTACTTGCAATCTATTTGTTAGGAATTAAACTGTTCAGTGGAATATTCATACATAATAGCATCTAAATTGACAGAAGTTTAATGGCTGATGATATTCCGCGATTTGTTAGCAATCGTCGCAAAATATACGTTATTAATATATTGGAGTTTATAACATATACATACATATCATGCATCAATATGAATATTTCAATTATTAACGCTTTATCCATATAATGTTATTCCTAAAATCCAAATTAATATTAATTAGTTTTGAGAGATCCGCTTAATGATTAGGGCTTTGAAGATTGTCCCAATTGTTAGAGTGTTATACCATGTCTGGCCAAGTTTCTGGCAGCAGCGCAAAGAGAAACTAATTATATAACGTGATAACGAGATAATGTGGATCCAACCGTGAGCCTTGTACTTGTGCGCTTATAAAGAGAATAGGATTATATATATATATATACACACACACAAACACACACACACACACACACACACACACACACACACACACACAAATATATATATATAGAAGCGGAGAGAAGGCACCGAAAGATACAGTCCGTGTTTTATCCGTTGGTTTCCATTATTATTCTGGCGATTTGCATGTTGCTGGCGCTTTTTATGGAATCCAACTGCCACTCGCTATTATGCAATTAACTTAGAAACATCACGCGATATCATCTTAGAGGCAAGTATATTGGGACGATGTACAGTGGTTATTCACTGTCATTCGTAATGTACTATTTTTCATCGTCTTATCTCGCTTTCGTATGGAATGCGTAAATTAACGTTTAAGATAGAGCATTCTGTTTCATTATACGTAACAATTACTGAGAATTTCACAAATAGCATTAAACAGTAAGTATAATAAATCTTTTTCAATTTATTAAATGTGCATGTATGCAATCACATATGAAATATTAATAATTAAAAATTAAAAAACTGAATAGAGCTCAGTCAAAACACAATTAGTTGCTAGTAAAAACAAAAATCGGAGTATAAGTCAAATATAAGAAAAGAATAACAAAAGCGTTTCTAAAAGGCGAGAATTGAAACGTAAAAAAAATGTTGGCAGAAGCGTAAATGCCTCTTTTACGTTTTGATGTTTTAATTTTCGCCGTCTAGAAGTTCCATTTACACTTCTGTTACTCTTCTTTTATATTTGACTTCCGACTTTTATTTTCTCCAGGGGTAATTTGCAAATAATTTAAAACGAAGTATCTTAATTTAATAAAATTTCGTAAACAATGTGTGATTATGAATGTTCCAGTTTTAAGCCATCATTAACGTAATACAATAAATACAATATGAAATTGGTTTTTAAAGATGCTTAAGTGTGCTTTGAATAGCTAAACTAATACTTTTGAAACTTAAGGTGAAGTAGATATATGTTTGATATATATTTGACAAAAGCAAGAATAAAGTTATAGTGCAGGAATAAAAAACAGACCTTCCGTTTTAAAATATTTATTTGCGTATTGCAATTGCGTTTTGATTTTTATGACTCACGTTTGTCATTGTTATTTTATTTAAATTATATTATATTTGATTTATATTTGTTATATTTTTTATTTATATTTTTTTCAATTAAATATGCCATTTAATAACGTTTTTGTACATAAATTATCAAAGACTACTAATTGACAATTTCGAATATTATATGGCTTTCCATCGATCTCACAACAGTATATGTACATTATATGTGTTCAGACTTCTGATCAATTATACACCCAATTATTTCGAGGGAGCATTCGGGTTAATTACAGAACGTTGATTTTAGGTCAAGCGTCCGCGGTATACTTATATACGAGATTAATAGAATTTAATTTAGTGTTTGAAGAGCAATCGATCGTATGAAAAGTTAAAATTTATTGTATAGCTGCTTTATTAACATTCGGATGATTGAATTTTAATCCCCGGAATATTTTTGGATTTTGCAATAACGAGAGAGGGAGCTGATTTATAAAAGTAGAAAGGGGAAATGCGTGGAATCTCTGCCGTTATTATTCCTCTATAGTATCTTTGTCCAATTATATTTCCAATTATTTTGAAAGCGCATCCGGCTTACATCATACTCGGCGCGTAACATAGGCGCAATTTAATCATATTTTATTTTCGACCAAAACGGAGATGTCCCAAAAAACTCGTTTGATTTTACGGTCATTACTTTTAAAATATTCCTTTATATGTGTGCAGTTTTTATAAATATTACAGAGTACGTGGCTTTATAAATATTTATTTAATTGATACATTTTGTTCCGTTTAATTTGTACATTATACAAATGTATGTATAATGTATAAATTAATAAAAGTAATGGATATAATAAATAATAATTAAACACTGCATTATATCGTTATATTATATTATATATACAACGATATTGCTGTAATGTTTCTTTATCAATAGATGTATATAAACTATTCATTGCTTTTTTAAATAAATTTTATCACGAAGGATTATAACTGAAAAATGATTATAAAAAATGGAAAAATATTAAAAAATTTTATTACTAAATATTTTAATTCGTTTCGGGTTTTCCTTAATGATAAACTAAATGTTGAGGATATTA
>NW_017305569.1:4427951-4433082 GCF_001594115.1 Trachymyrmex septentrionalis | reverse complement strand
TATATATATATATATATATATATATATATATATATATATATATATATATATATTCTAAGTTATCTATAAATAAAGGAGATATATACTAGTATAAAGAAAATTTTCTATATACATCTTCCATTTTTTTATAATCATTCTTTAGTTGTAATCGTCTGTGATAAAAATTAACATAAGAAAAAAAAATGAAATGTTCATTTAATATAATATCTTCGATATTTATCAATAACGAAAATACGAAACAAATTAAGATATTTGGTAATCATTATTAAAATTATCTTATTGATACAAATCTTTGCATAACCTTTTTTTAGTAATACATCAAATAAGATAATGTTTTTAACCTTTTGAGGACTGGAGTTTTCTAAAAAACAAAGTATTATAGAAGATCTTACTTTCTAAATAATTTTGCTAAATTCGATTCTGTTCTCAGAATTCTAAAATTCAAATTTTAAAGAAATAATGTGATTATCATGAAATTCGATTTTAGAAGTTTGGTGTTTCTGAGTTTGAATGTAGCTTGAAAATATCAAATTTCAAAAGGATAGTAACCTCCATAAAGGAGGATCTAGTGTCACAAGGTTCATAATCAGAGTTCGGAAATTTAGTATTAACTGTTTACGTAGCAACGATGAGCTTCAAATAAAGCGAAACTAAAAACCTAATCTTATTAAGCAATTAGAAATTCCTTTAAAACTTTTATGATAATCAAATTTTGTTTTCATTATATTGAATCTATTTTTTAAATTTTCGATTTTTAATCTCAGATTCAATTAAAACATTAAATTATTCCATACACCAAGTTTCAGAAAAATTGAGCGAATGGATTATAAAATAAAAAAAGGTCGTTTTATAAAGAATTGAGCAATGAAAATGTTTAATGTAAGTTATTTCAGATTATAAATACTATATCTTCTTTCTCCTCTCTGCACTGGAATTGCATATGTCCTTCTTGTTTTCATTTCAGCGTATTTAACTTGTAGTATCATTTAATTTCAAACACTGAAGGGATTATTTTGCCATAAAATATAGAAGTTGTACTCTAATGAAAATTTCAATAGTTCCTTAACGAGTTCCGAGCCCTTGATAATTAATTCCTCAAACTTATATTTCTGCGACCGAGTTAATTTCACCCACGCAAATTAGGAATTTAATCAAATCTCATTTCGGCTGTGGGCTTGGCCACGCACAAAAATGGCAATTAAATCCGGCATGCCGTTATTAAGTTCTACAAATCATCTGTGGATTCTTGCATTTTGCGTGAAAAAAATTGCCAAATTGGTTTTAATTTAATTTTGACGCGATATTGCAATAATTGTTTATTGTTGTGTGTGTGTGCGTGCGTGCGTGTGTGTGCGTGCGTGTGTGTGTGTGTGTGTGTGGAATAATTCATTTTATAAATGTTTATTTTACTTACAGATCAGAAGGTGGAGATGCGAAGATAGATGAAGCAGAAGAGCGCTGTGAGCAACGCACACTCCTTGAATTATAAACAATTGCTCATTTGTTGCTAAAAAGTTGCCAAAGAAAAAAATTTTTTTTGTTTACCAGTTTTTTTTTAAATGGTGTTTCGCTAAAGGAAGGATTAAGTTAGTGGAACAATATACATATAATAAAAACAATTTATTTCAAAATAACGTAGGAATTTATTGCTGTCGAAATATTCTAGTTTTTGAATCCATTACCTACAAAATAAATGTAAATAACAACAAAAAATCTCAGCTGGCGGAATAAGAGTAAAGCATTAGTAAAAAATGTGCTTGCTTAAAATTAGTATTTCCTGCATACTGAGAGATTTTCACCCTTATCGGATTTTCATACCTAATCAGATTAATAGCTGTGAAAATCTCTCAGTATGCAAGTACCAATTTTAAGCGAGCAACAAATTGTTTATTAATGCTTTACTCTTGTTCCGCCAGCACGCTAAGATTTTTCATTGTTATTTATAATTTTGCAAATAACAAATTCGTAACTTGCATATTTCGCGAGCAACAAATTCAGAGGACATCTCAGTAATTTTAAGTGAGCGACAAATTTGTTCTGTCAACTTGCTGAGGTTTTTCGTTGTTATTTACTTATTTCGTAGGTAATGGATTTAAAACTAGGATATTTCAACAGCAACAAATTAGCACCAAATTAGCAATAAATTCCTACGTCATTTTGAAATAAATTGGCTTTGTTATATATATATATTGTTCTGCTAACTCAATTTTCCTTTAGCGGAACATCGTTAAAAAAAGAAGATTGGCAGAGCAAAAAATTTTTTTCTTTGGCAACTTTTTAGCAACAAATAAGCAACAAATAAAAATGTTAATTAGAATTAATTCTGCACTTTTTTCCGCTAATAAGACTTAGGTAACACGCTATCATTAAGATGTAATCTTCAATCATTTCTAGCTAGCGCGACCTTGAACACTTGTACAATCCGCAATTATCTATGTTCGACCGAAAAGTCCTATATCTATATAGAAAAAAATCAAAGTTATTGTTAATAAAGTTACATAACGTCATGTATTTAAAACAAGTAAATCACATAACTGATTGTTCTCAATCAGTATGTGATTTTTTTAAAATCACGTAACTTGAAATCACATTATATTAAAAATAATTTTTTATCTATCATATAATTTTATAGTTATCGAATTTTAAATAATTAAATAATAGAAATAGAAAAAAACATATCATCGTGTGACTTTTCATATTAAATTTTAAAAAATTATGTACTGGAAAAATCTGTTATGTGACTTATATGTTTTAACATATACATTACATGGTTTCGTTATATAACTTTGTAACGTGATTTTTTTCAGAAAGGTCTTTTCTTCAGCTTTAATCGCAATTACGAGAATGGATAGCTTAACGATAAATTATTCTATAAATTACTCTAATAGTAAAACTTGCAAACATTTCTTTCAATACGGTGCATGAGGATTATACAAGCAAAATCTCTTCCAAATTTTCAGCTTTCTGAAAACAAATGTTGAAATTCTTTCTTGTCATTGCTCTATTTTTTATTTGTACTCTAAATTGGTTGGAAAATGCTTTTTGTAAAGAAAAACATTACAATTTTTTTTTACCGCGATTCGTTATACATGCATCTCAGCTTTCGAAACTTGTTTAATTAATTTTTCTCAGTTGTTGAAATAATCTAAAAATTTTATTATGAGATAAATACACAATTAATATAAAACTTATTATTTTTTAATATCAACTATATAAACAGAAAAATAAGACGAAAGTATTCTTTGTTGTACCTACGATGCTTACTCAAAAATTATTGAACTTTATTAAGAATGAATCAGATATTGTTTCTTCGCACCATGCAGCAAGTTGCAACTACTCTTACAGGTATTATCCTTTAACTAGTTTAGGAGTTGTAATGTAAGCGAAGTATTCGTAGTATTAGTGTCGAATAATCACGTTACGTTTCTACAAACTGCGATAGGAAACGGAGAATTTGAAATTGCTCCTTATCGGATCACTGTATAGTATACGAATCGAAAACGTAGATAAGAATTTTATAGTTAAGTATTAACTAGATATTCCTAGGTGATGCTATCATTTAGATCTTTTATCATAAAAATATGAAGTTGGTAATTAATTTAAAAAAATGTAAATTAGTTTTTAAAATGTAAAATGTTTTATTCTTCTTTTATAATACCTGAAAAATTAATTATGAGCACAAATACGTGATTATCGAATTAACTTTGGATAACTGACAACAGGTCGGTTATTAACAATCTTTTACTGCAAAATAAAGCGCGATAAACGTACTTAAATATTTATTCTCGCGCATAAACGACAACGGCATATCAAATCACTTGCGGCACTTTTTCTTTTTTTCCCATTGCTGGGAGGAGAAAGGAAGAATTTGTGTCCTACAGGTCGTCGAGGGCGGCACCATTTCTATTCATCATGGAAAATAAAGCCGGTCTCGATCGCGAGTTCCGATAACCATGAATATTTTATCTGCATAATATTTCTGGCGCCCATCGGTGTGCTTTTTTTGTCACGTTCCCGCATATACGTCGGTCCTCCTTCCACTGTCTGACGAGACGACTCTGGCAATAACGTCGCATCCAGAAGCCGTATCGTGGTACGTGTCGGTGGTCGTGTATAAACGCGTCAACGTGCAAATCGCGGATTTTCCTACACCTGCCATGCAATCGCGGCTTTCACGCGAGTTGGAAAAGGGCGGCACGATCTCGCGGATCGCGCACACACTGGGGCTTTTGTACGGATCGCCGCGTGGATTAACAGGCTTCACGGATCGCCGCGGAATAGACCGGCATGGAGTCAGGATGCTGTTATGATGCGTGTAATGGGTAATGTTGCGTACCGAAAGTAATGTTGTTTGTCGCGAAACGCTGTTAATAGATGCGTCGCGCTGTCCCCGTATATCGTACTACAATTTTATTGCGCGAGTACAATGTCACGCTTCGTCGCTCGATAAACGGTAGTATTCTGCGTCGTTATCTGTTAGATTATGTAATTGTCATTACAATAAGAGTTAATTTAAAGAAACAGAAGAAATAGCTAGCAGCTGGAAAATTTGTGTTAAATACATTTCACATGTCCAAAAACTAATTTTTGTGATAATTTGACATAAGATGAGTATGTTAGAAAATAATCCAAATATTAGATAAAAAATTAACAAAATTGTAACACTAACATAATTTGTAAATAATCATATTTCCTCATTAAAATTAACATTTATATTAATATGTTAAATTATCACGTATTACTCATTTATCTTGGAATTTATGTTTTAAAAATGATTATTTTGTAAACTATGTTACTTGTTCACTCATTCATAAATTGCATTATTTTAAAAATAAGAAATGTTGAGTATCAATTTAATATAAAATATTCGAATAACACGAAAAAATCACATTATGTTAAATTAACACTTGGATATACAAGTGTAACTTGTATTAACAATTTAACATAAAATTTTAACAAAGATTTGAATGAATCGTTTCTAACACAAATACAAAATATTTTTTATTGTGTAAGTAAAAAGTATACAAGCAATGCAACGAGTAATAATATTGATTTTATAAAAAAGGAGCATGCAGATAGAAGTAAGAAGTTAAGTAACTTAATTATCATAATAAGACGTGGAATGAAAAGC
>NW_017305569.1:4424068-4427851 GCF_001594115.1 Trachymyrmex septentrionalis | reverse complement strand
AATGTGTCAAGCAAATCCGGAAAGGAGTTAACAAAATGTCGAGATACAGAGATAAAGACCTTTCTCGCTCTCGCAGGGATAGTCCGTGATGGAAATTTAAATTTCCACGAAAGCTTCGCACAAAGCTCGAGTGGTTTGCTTAATAAAATTTTTCTACGTGCAGAAATTTCTCCTGTGCGTCTCTTTTCACATCTGTACATCCTAAGAGCGTAAGACGTGAAATCCGTGCCCGTTTGCCGCTACGCGCCGCCATATGATTACAAGAGGATCACACGTTCAACGCAATGGATCGCAAATTCTGTGTGTATTCGTGGTTAGCCGTGTGTAATGCCGGGACGGATCGATCGCGGAAGATATGCACGCTCGGATGCTGCGCTTTTGCACGAGTCGCGTCGATGAAACCGGCTGCGAATTCCCCGCGCGCGTGATACGCGGCGTTACTACGCTGTTACCTGATAAGCGGAGTTCACTGTGTGCAGATTTCAGCCTTTAACCCTTTAACGCTGCTTGCCGCAAATTGACGAGCCATCCATTATGAGCGATTTATATGATTAAGCGAAACACACAATGCCAAATGATTGTCACGCGTTTATCATCGCTAACAAAATATTTTTGATCCTGCATTTTCTGAGAATTCACGTTGCGCTCCTATTACATCATCAGTATTATCTTCATCAACAACCATTACAAATTAGTTCAATTACACGCCTACGTTACTGCGCTGGGTAATAGTGAAATTGTTGAATTTATAATTTGAATGTTTACGAATAATTTCTACACTGTATTATAACTTTGGGCCAAAATATTAAATTAAATATTTGACTTGTAGAAACTAATTAATTTTGTAAAGACTACCAAAGTTAACACAAAATTGAGAAGATATAATTAATTAAATAAATTTATCATTAAAAATTATGTCCGTTGAGTACAGTTATGTATAATAGATAAATATATCGTACATACACAAAATTATATAAATTAACGTTTCACGGATAATTACGATGTATACCTGTGATGAGATATGAGAGAAAAATTTTCTATTTCGAGAGAATTTTTTGGTGTAAAAAGAAAAAGGGACTTTTTCTAATATTGCAATACATCCAATATTAAGTGGAAATCGATTGAGAAGTATTTAAATATAAATAAGAAAAAAAATGTTTATTTTCAATCAAAGCTGAAGTTGGTTCAGTAATAAATATCATTACATGTTTCGGTAGTTGAATTGATAAAACATCCGCAAGGAATTCGGAAGATACAGCTTTGAATCTCGACCGAGGTAATACTTTTTGCAATACATGATATATATAGTATTTACAGGTTGTCAATGCACACAACAGTAGAATTGTTATTAAATCGACGATTAATTAATTTCATTGTGAGATTATTATTTTAATTTGTAATTGTGTTTTAAATTTTACAAACTAAATCGGCACATAATTTGTAGAATTGATAATTGTACATAAATATTGCTAATTGTAAGCACCGCTATGACTGAAAATAGCATTCTTCTCTTATTTGTATTTAATACATCCATGCACCGTTTTCCTATCATGGTAAACAGCCAAATTTACATAGCTAATTATGGTCGCGTATACCTGTCGCATCGCATTTTGGACTAGCATCTGCATGTCCAAGTGGTGTACGTCTGATTTGTTCTCCAAATTGATACATAAATATTAGAATCATAATTTATTACCTTTAGCAAAACTATTGAGGCATTTTTAACAACAACCAAATATTTCGTTTATATAATAAAAAATTTAGTTGCTATTACGAAATACATTCTTTTACCTTATAAATAATAGAAATACTTTTTTTTATATCGATTAAAAACAAATTAGTTCGTATATGAAATAATTATCGATTTTTTTGGTATATTGTATTATTAAAAACTTTTATTTGATATACATTTGGACTAATTTTTCATTGCTACAGCAAAACTTTGGTTAATTGAACAAAACGTTTTTTCTAAAGTACAGTAAATTCAGCGTTTCGTTACAAACGATTAAAATACAAAGTCTATAGGAAGATTTACTTGTAGGATTAAAAATTTTATTTTCTCTATTCGTAAAATTTCGTATTTCCAGTTTAAACCTCAATCGATTTACATGTTTCATATCCGGTTACTGAATATCTCAGAGAGCATAGTCATTTTAGGAAATACGGTCGGAGTAACATACGCTTCGACAATCCGTGTTAATCTAGGCAACGTGTTATCGCTTATATCACTTAATCCTTTATATTTCCTCCGTATTTCCCTTTACAATATTAACACGATTTGCTATATCACATTTCGGCGCCGTGGTGCCTACAATGCGGGCTCTCCGCACACGTAGATTATCGAGTTCCCCGCACACCCGGCGTATCTTCGTGTGAGCTCCAAATTCATGAGGGGCAAGTGCTTGCACCACTACAATATCTTGGAGCGTAACGAGGAAGGCAATTGGTCCTCCATCCTCACAGATTTCATTCGCTCGCACTTACACACGTTCACCTCGACAGACGACAATTCACGATGATCATCGTCGTGAGCTACACACACCGACGGAACGTCTCGAGTGCTTCGTCTCCGTGGGACGTACCACGCGCTGTTAGTGTGGCTCACGCACCCACAGTGCGTGAGACTGTTTTGTTACGCGTGTGGCCGACACGCGTGTGTGCACGTTATGCGCCGTCGTTGTCGTATTTGTCGGCTTACCTAAGTTTATTGTTAGAGGGACCGCGTAGCACACTGTAGACGGAGCTTGACGATTTAGTGCGTCTCGCAAGCTGGTCCGGGTATCACGTGTGCCGGCTCTGATCTATCTTGATCGTCTCGTGATGACGCGAAAAGAAATCTCGGTGATAATGCGTGAAAATGTGCAAGTGCAAATTAAGGTGAACCACAAAATGCCTAACTAATTAATTTTTATTACTGTTATACTAATTAATCTTTGATAAAATCGCGAATGTGGGTATATGTGAAGGTGCATTTTCTGTGATCTATTTGATAAATAACTTTAATAAAACAATCTAAAATTAGGAAAACAATAAAACGATGCTGTTACAAAAATAATTGTAAAAATCTAATTGCATAATTTTAATAAGTGTAAAAAAATAGGTAACTTTTTAATTTTACAATTATCTGTATATAATAAATTATTTGTTTGATGATATTATTAAATAAAATATTTTAACGATAGCATAATTAACTTAGATAAAAATAAGTAATAGGACAGGATATGGCAATGGCTATATTTCTACGACAATAATTAAATCCGAAATAACAAGATTACAATACAGCCCATTTTAAGTAACGTATAGGAAAGAACGGAGCTGGACCAGAATACCAGAAGCAAATAAAAGTTGTCCCAGTACGCATAGCTCCGACCTGTTTACACAGATACCACAATCAGCCCCGTTTCCCGTATATCTCTCACAAACTTGGAAATCAAGCGGAACGCAATGGCGAGAATCCGCGGGCATCGCATCATCGGAGAACCATTCGCTCCATTGGACGAGGGTGGCGCGGCGGAGTGAGGAAATGAAAAACGAGAAATTAGGATTTCGAGGACAGCGAAGTGCTTGGAACACGAAAAACCAATTGCACGAAAAACTCAAGAGGAGATGGTAGATAGCCGAAAGCGCGATAGCTCAATGAGAGTCGGAGGATAGTGAAGATAGACACATTGTTTACACCAAAAATAGTATTTTTACAAAATCGTCGGACAAATTATATAAATGTGAAGCGTGATGATCAAGAACGCATGCTTTAATGGGCATTTAATCAAGAGAAGAGAGAGA
>NW_017305569.1:4418730-4423968 GCF_001594115.1 Trachymyrmex septentrionalis | reverse complement strand
AGAGAGAGAGAGAGAGAGAGAGAGAGAGAGAGAGAGAGAGAATATGGCAAGTTAAAAAAAATAAATAATTTTATTAATACAACAGATTAAATAGTTTATATTTTAAAACTAACTAAAAGCAACTAAAATTCAAACATGCATCAAACTGACATGCTAATGGTTTTTTATTTTATGCTCCGAATTCTCTTTCATGCACTTGTTTATCTTGTTTACCTTTGATTTTTGGAGCAAACGAATATATAATATATTATCTTATAATTTATTTTATTCTACGATTTTTAATTTTACATATGAACGAAAATGTCAATACATCTAGATGTAAAATTTGCAAAAGCATGTCACGATTTCAATAAAAATTCAAAACACCTATGAAAGAAAGCGTGCAAATGCGAAACCTAGCTCGATGGACATTTCAATGGTACAAAATGAAATAGGTAAACCAATATCGTCGACAATATCCACTTTCGAACCACAAAATTGTGTCGTTCCCTGCTACCGCGAAAGTCAAAACGAACGGATGTCCAAAGTTTCATCCTTCCGAAGAAGAAATTCGTTCGGATCGTTGATGCTAAAATTATTCTATAACCGTTTTGCGAATCGCCGAGTCTTTTTTCGTCACCGCATTTGCCGGTACGAGCGGCCCACGACGTTTTAATGTCATTTCAAGTTCCGTCCTCCTGAGGCTAATGCATTCTTAAATGCGTCGACAGCCCTTTATTTCTCTCTCTTTCATGATTACCACTCGTACTTCTTTTTCATTTTTTCTTTCTCAACTTCAAAATCCTAATTAACTTTGGTAATTATGTATGCGAGATGGAAGGCTTTACATACTCCGTTACGCCGGTGATGAGGAATATAGGAAAGGGAAGAAACGCTGTTAATATCGTTCGTGTTCTTGGGAATGAATTCGATATATGGTAAATAACGCATGTGTCGTGAAATCTCATAATTTTAATATTATTTTTAACGTCGTGAAAACTATGTAGTCTTAAACTTAAAGCTCAATAAAAGATTTATTTAAAAAAAAAGTAGTTGGAATGAAATAAATGTAAATTACATTTTGACAAACAAAAGGCTAAATAAAAGAAGAGAGTGAAAGATATTACTAATTTTTTATTTTTTTAAATTATTTCTCTCGAGAATACAAACAATTATTTTATCTATTCAATTTATTTTTGCAAAATTTATTATTTTGTTTACTACTATTATATTACGACGCGTCATATTCAACATTTTTTAATTTTCTTCTAACTAAAAATTCATTCTCTTAATCCTTGAGAAAATTCCATTTTGTTTATCCACGTTGCTTTTTCACGAAAATTATTTTTCGACTTTATTTCTTTCCCTTCTTTTCATTCGCACGGATCTTCTCTCGACGATGTCATATAAGTGTTTGAATTTTAATTCGTTCCGTCCAGAAAATTTCGTTATTCCCAGCATGCTCGTACGCTGCATGTCGTACATTCACGGCATGTTATCGTGTGCGCGCACGTGTGTACGTCGTACACAAACGCATTTTACGTGTTCCCAGTTTTATATCTCACCCAGTGCACCTGTGCAACACATTCAGTTATCTCTAGCTCGGATCTCGCTTCTTCTCTCGTTCCCCATCAAGCTCCGTAGCTTAACAAGGGCATTAATTAATAATACCTCCCAGGGATAATTTGCGTCTGCCGTCTTGCATCAGCATTGTTATTGTCCGCAGAGTCAACGTCTAACCCTTTGTGTTTGCGACGCGATGCATCTTAAAACTAACCTGACGCTATTCATGCACAACATACACGTATACTACCTAAGAACTCAAGACAGCTTTCAGCGGATTGTAGGTGTTAACGGAAAGTAATGAAATTAAAATAAATATTATCTACTAAAAAATTAATTTTTTAATTTAATTTCTGTAATAAAAATTTGAAGAATTTCTGAATTTCTGATTTGAAGAAGTCTGAATTTTTGAACAATTATTTTTTGAACAATAATTGTAAAGTAGAAAATATCTCAATAAAAAGTGTTTTGATCGTTCTACAGAATCACAGATTTTGCAAATGGTATTTACGGATTTTATTTTAGTGCGAGGTAACCGGTACAAGAGCAAATTCAATCGTACATGTTTATAACTAAAAATATTTTTACGAACAACTCAACGGTTTGTGTTGTGCGGTCATTTTACTAATTTGCGATTTGAACTTTTATTTCAAGTTATACAGATATGTAAAATTCGCAATGGTTTATGAATTTCATTTTTTGCGCGTTGTTTTGGAAATACGATTTTAGTGCAATGTAAACATTTTACATATAGCAATATTTATAGATAGAAATAAAATATACCTATATATAGTCGCAAAATATAAAAAAACTTTTTATATATTTTTATAAATTTATTTTTACAGTTGTTCTTATTTATAATAAAATTAATTAGATCAATTAACAATATTAGCTATTTCATAAATTAAATTTTTTCGTAATTGGTTATTATCACAATACATTTTTCGTGTTCTTTAATTATTTTCTTATCAAATTTTTTTTTCATAATTTTTGTTATTATTTTATAAATTGATTCATATTATAACAAAATTTTTATTTGAATAGTGCAATCGAAAATCAATATAATGCGTTTATTTTGACGTGTCTATATAATAATATTGTTCTATCATCCATTTCTCATGCCATATTGGGTTCGTCATTTTATGCGCATTTCATGGTTCAATATGTTCCTCGTAAAATTACGTGATATTTTTCAAATCATCTCTCTCTTTTTATAACTGCATCTCCCTGAATTTTCCATTAAAATGGTCAAAATGTAACATAACACGTTCAGATGTTACAATTGAGACTAAAATTTGAAATAATGTTTTACGAAACTGATTATTATTTTCCATTAATATTGGGATTTCCATACAGCATACTAATGTTGAATCAACATCTTAGAAACGTGGAATTACAACATTGCAAATGTTACACCAACATCGTGAAATATACGTTCAACGTTGAGAAAACATTCAACGTTGCAACCTCAATATTCAACATTGCAACGTTTCATTGTCAGTAACATTCTTTTATTTTATGCTATATGAGGATCTTTCATCCTTGAATCTTTTTCCATACATATGGAATACGTTGTCTAGAAGTCATTTTTGAAAACAAATTCGATAAAAATTTAAAATAAAAATTTCATTTTGCAAATTTCTCATCTAATATCTATTTGTTCTGAAGATGCGAGGATCGTACGCGATGAATTCCATCCATATTACGGCATTTCAATTTCGACACATTTAATTTAATTTTCCTCACAAAGGCAGCATTTCCTTTCTCTGTGATAAGATATTAATTTCTTGAAACCTCCGATACGTGAAGACGCCTCAAAGACGACGATGGCCATAATAATGACAACAACGTGCCACTTCAAAGCCCACCGATGAATTAATTAATAGCGGAATGTCATTATCCGACTATGATTTAATTCAAATCGTAATCAGTTTAATGTCGTATCGTGTAACTTTGTTGCTTTATGTATCAAAAATCAATGTCTTTAACCAGAAATGTGTTCATTACCGGAAAATCGAAACTTTTAGATGGAAATTAACGAGGTTGTTTTGAAAGATAGGGGTGGAAACACGCTGCTTCCACGATCCATCTGCCCCCAATTAACCTACATGCGGATAAAATTCAGCGGCGTCGTTACTGAAATAGCTAAACATTTTAATTAAAACTGAACAAAATTTTAATGCTCACGTGAATTTATTATGGAATTATTATGATCGTTATGGGACTGCTCGATTTTACTTAATGCTTGACATTATCGATTATAAAAGGATTGAGTGTATTACTTTTCACAAAATTATTGTTCAATGAATAAACGAATATTTAAGCGTATACTGTTTGTTTATTACATTATTTTCTATTTGAGTGTTTCGATTCCAACTGAACGAGTTGATTTTTGAACATAATTATTATTTTCATTATATTGAAATATATAATTAATATATATAAATTAATTATTTGCATAAAATATCATTATGGATTAAAGGGAAAGAAAGAGAAATAAAAAAGATGGATGAAAGAGAAAGGAGAGAAGAAATTAGGGGATTAAAAAACAAGTAATATTACTCATCTGGGTTAATATACGACAAAACCGTATTATAAATAATGTGCAATAAAAAAATTTATTATCTTTATTAGAAATAAAAGCTGCTAGCATCAGACTAATTCATCCATTTAATCTAAGTTAAACTTAGCCAATTCTTCTTACAAATTGAAAATGTTCTCGTTATCCTGCTATCATAAAGAATATAAATCGCGCGAAGACTCTTTTTAGTAAAACAAAAATTGCTCTCTTTTTCTCTCATCTCTTCAATTAATTTTCATCATTAATTAATTTAGTTGTTTTGAAACAGCATATTTGTTATGACTTGAAACACGAATGGAATTTAGAGATTTTGAATATTTCCGGTTTCATTCAGATGCACGCAATTTTCTTGAAGAATAAGTTTAATGCTTCTTTAGAAATAGATCCTTTGTCTTCGTTATCTACATAATTATAAACAGAATAATTGGAAAATTACTTTGCTAAGCGCTATAAATTACTACTATCCATTCGTAATGATGGCACAGTGCAGAAATTAAGATGATCGTTTCACCGCCATTTAACTCCGTGCGGATCCATTTTATTGCGCGGAACGCGAATAATCGCGAAAATTAACTGCCAAAATTTATGACAAACGTAATGCATTCGCATGAACGCGCATATAATACATCGTATCCGAATCTTAGTATCAAACGCCAGGGGCATGCTGAAATCGCATAAACGGATGCCATTTATCATGCTGCCAGGTCTTACCGCGCTGGCTGAGTGACAGCGCGTTAAATTTAGCATTAATGATGCGGTTCGAGGTACTATAGCAAGACGGAAGTTCGTTAATTAGTTATCGCGGCGGAAAAGTGTACGGCAACTTGTGCCACATTCCACGCATCTCGTCGTCTCTCCATCGCGCCACACCGACAAATTTCGATCTTCTGCGGAGAGATAACCCCGGAGATAACGGTTGCGTTTCGAGTTCTACTTCAATTCGCGTTACATTTTGAATGCGCTAAGCAAAGTCTTTTCATATATTATCTATTAATTTCAATTTGTCAAGTCGTTATGATGCAGAAGTCAATATTTATTCAGAATGCTGATCTTTTACGTTGTTAATAAAAATCTTTTTAATTAAAATTTTTAGACTAGTTTTGTGTGTGTGTGTG
>NW_017305569.1:4404816-4418630 GCF_001594115.1 Trachymyrmex septentrionalis | reverse complement strand
TGTGTGTGTGTGTGTGTGTGTGTGTGTGTGTGTGTGTGTGTGTGATCTTAACTGCGAATGAAATTAGAAAGATAAGTACGTGCTATTATAATATAAGTTGTTATACTAGAAAGAATAATATATTCCAGAACTTTATATTTATATTTATGTTGAAAGTGCAAAAGATTTTGGTTAGCAGAAAATTAAAACATTTATTTTAAAATGCATCCTCAGATAAATTTATCCATGAATTTCCAAGGATTTGATAGGATTAATAAAAAGACTTAATTATTTACTTAATTATACATTTTTGTACAATTTAAAAGTAAGAAGGCATAAACTCGTGAAAATAAAAAAAAATTTCTAATAAAATAATTGCTTAAAAGTACGTAAACAGAGTGATTTACATATTGCGAAATAAATTCAATGAACAGAGTAAATGTTTGATATGATCAATTATATTTATTTCTATTGTATAATTACTCTAATTAATTCTATTGTATAATTACTTTTAATTATTTATTCTAACCGCGTCTTCAATATTACAATACAGAATGTTGCCACAAGGAAGAAATAACTTTTGTATGCAAACTAGTTTTTGGTGGTACAGCTTCAATCGCTAAAATTTCATTGGATTCGTATACGCATGAAATTTCCCCGTATAACAGGAAATAAAAAAATGCTACGATAAAACAACCCGTATTGTGAAAAAGGGAGGCCGTTTCAACGCATGTCGTCCGCAAGTCGGCCTCGCACACAATGCAACTCGCTGCGCCCGATGCAATCGCATTCTATTAATGAATGTAGTTCGCATCCGTGGCACGCGCGTTAAGATCGTTACGAAATCTCGCGTCACGTGTGCGAGAACCGAAAGTGGAAGGAAGGAAGGAAGGAAGCACGTGAGGCATTATTAAACTTCTCGTGCTCTAATCCGGGTGTAACGCGCGTGGTTTACGTGGTCGGAACGAAAACTATGCGGTACGATGAGGGGTCCAAGAAGAATCGGTGGTGGCCTACCGAGCGGGAAAAATCTGGACTGCTGCCAGAAGGTGCGTCAAGCTCGAGAAGTATTGCTGGTGTACTTGAGCATCTGTGCATTGCTGCCCGACGCTATTTTCACCGGTGAGTATTGATGATTTTTCTTTTCGTATAATTACGGCTTTCTGTTCGATCTCGGTAATATAGACATGTGTAATGGAAGTTCCTGTCTTCATCCAAGAAATCACAGATATGGATTATTTAAAAAAGACCTAATACATTGTATAAAAAAAATTAATATTGTTCCATTACTTCAAAAATAACGCAATTAAAAAATTGAGTTTTTTTTTAAGTATTGATTAATTAAACAATATCGGCAAAAAGAATTTTTTTTAGAAATATGATCAAATATGACCAAATTTTTATTTTACAACCTTAAAAATCATCCTTTTTGAATTGTGATAATTTTGATATTTTACAAAATTAATCGTAACAAGTCCGGAATAATTTATCAAAAGTGATATTATTTGAAATATAATGAACAGATTATATTTCTTCAAAACAATTTCTTCTTCAAACTTCGAAACTGCCTTAAATCTAAATTAAATGTTCTCTACAAAAATTTTCTTTTTTATTTACTATAAAAGGACATAATTTAAAATGTATCACTCTTGTAGAAGGTATAATCTTTTTGGAAACCTTAAGAGCGACACAAGTGTATAGAGAACGACCTCTGTGAAGTTAAATTAGTTTACTTTTAATGGTTCATAGAGTAATTTTTATTTAATTCACTTATAATAAATAATTATAACTAAAAAAAATTACTAATAAATTTATAAATAATGTGAACTTTGTTTCAAGATGTAAATTATTAATTAAATCTTTGATAGAAAATTTAGCAAATGTTATTCAAATAATCTCGTTTTACTTATCGCAAAAAATCCATCACTTCTTGTTAGAGGGTAACTCACAAATCGCGCTATCACGTACCGTCGTCAACAACGCCAGGCGTAACGACAATATGATTTCTGCGCGCGGATGCAGAGCGCGGGAGTGAAACTTTTCTGCAGTCGTTCTTTAATATAAGGTCTCGCGGTCTCACCTGAGAAATGAAGAGCATAAATCATGGCGCTCATCAAGCCTCGCGTGGTCTCAATTTTGCAAAACTTTCCCCACAAATCTTTGCCGCCCAAGGCGCTGTCGTCTCCATCTTTTAAAGATTAGTTTAATGTCGTTCGCGATGTCTGCCGTACTTCAACTTTATAATGAGAAAGTCACTGTGACGGAACGAAATAAGCAATAACACTGTGTTATATGAAGAAGCATCCTATAGAACTTTAAGTTTATAAAAATCACATACATCATTCTACTTAACAATTTGGTTACTTTATAATAATATGTGAGGTAATGTTGGTAATATTTCGTCCAGTGAGTTTATTTACAAGTATAGATAGATAATTTTATTTAATTAAAATTAGTTTTGTATTAATATTGTAATTTCCACATTGAAATTATTGGTGCAATTGTACTTATGGTTTTTATAATGTTACTATTTTTTATACTTAAATTTTTATTTAATTACGGGATAATGCATTATAATTGTAACAATTTAGCTACAAAAGAATTGATATGCGTGTATATATGAGAGATAAAGGTTAACTACCGCGAACATACATTTAGAGCTCCCGAGACAATTCGAGCGTTGGTCTTATTTAAAAATAGGCATCACAGAGACCTAAGCAAGCTATATGTAGAAATGCCTCTAATTCCACAATAGTATTACAATAAAGGTAAATATATCGTGAAATAATATAATTTCTTAAGGCTTTAACTCTTACATCTTATGTAATTTTTTAAATTTTAATTTATGTTTCAAATCCATACAAAAATGATGTTAATTCTGATACAGATTTTTAATCATTTATACAGATTTTTCAATTATATAAAATTAAGTTTTATTTATATTAACAAAATAGAGAAGAATTATCAAAAATAACTTTATACGTAAAATGTTTAATACTTTCTAAATGTTAAATACTTACGCTCTTTCGTTTATAATAAAACATTTAACAGTCAATTTAATTTTTGTACTTAAAACTTTCCGCTGTGATTGTTTTAAAGTTTGTTATAAATTATGAAAGAGTACAAGTTCCGTTGTTTTGATGTCAGAAGGACGTGACTAGAAATATAAATTGAGAGAAACGACTTTCGTAAAATGCGAGGGTAGTATTAAAGGACGTCCTCAGACGTACTCGAACGCGAGGTGCAGCTCTATGCGTCGAGATATGCAACTTGTAACGCTTCACAGACAAAATAGGAACTAATTAAGCACACGAGAGTTTAAACGAGGCGCGGCACTGGCCGTAGTGCAAATTGCAAGTCGTATTAACAATTATCTCGTAATTGTCTACAGCATGCTCAGGATTTGTAAAGCTAGAATTAAATTCGCAAGTAACGCTTGCTGGCACTTCGTGTCTCGACTCCATGTGTTCCTTTCTAGATATACCTCTCGTTCTATTTTCCCTCAAATCTCTGTCATTGTGTTTCCTCGCTTCGTCAAGGATTTGACATTTCATTTGAATGAAAGGGGGAAAATAAATTTCGCATACTTGCTTTTAAAAGTAAAATGTGATAGTCGTAGACCAGCATTTATAATCGCATTTCTGCTGAAAAATTCTATGAATTCTAAATCAAGAGACGCGATAGCGTCTTGAGCCAAATATATTTTTTGTAAAAAAATTAAATAATTCATATATAATACAATAATTAAACCCTAACATACACTTATAAAAACATATATTAATCAGATTGAAGCAAATTCTTTTATTAATTAAATAGAATAAGTAGCAATATTTTTATTTCAAAACATTTCGTCGTATAAACAAAATTAATCGAATTTTAAACTAGATTTAGACTAAGTATAATTAATAAAATTATAGTACTTTATCTAATGTTTAATCTAATGTTTTGCTACTTTTAATGAGTAATGATCTGCTTTAATGAATAGACGTTGTTAATTATAAGAATTAATTACACAAACTGACAATCACTAATTTTTTATATGAAATGATTAATCGTATTTCAAAAAATAATATGATAATACGCAGAGCGATTCTTATTGCTTCTTACTTATCAAGTCTCGAAATATAAATGAAAATATAATGTAAACATTTACTGGCATGTGGCCTCGATGTTTGTTTTTGCGCATTACAACGGTTACAATATTATGTTTATATGATGACTCGCGTCGATGACTTCGCGTTATCATTCGTGTTTCGGCAATCTAACTGAAAGGAAGCATCGAAAATCGTTCAGTATATCGTCAAGTTATTACTCCTCGAAACGTGATTGCAAAAATAACAGAATTTGATCACTTCTTATACGCATTAGTAATAAGCAACGTGTATCAATACAATCTGCGCGATTAATAAATTCTTACTATAAATTTGTAACTAGAAACAATTAAATGTTACAACGCGATCGACAATTTATATTAAATTTGTTCTTTGTGATTGAACACTTGTTAAATGAAATAGGTGTATATTTGAAATCTGGTGAAAGCAAGAAAAAAAATTTTATGCATCAAGTGCAATGACAAAGAACGCAGGCTTATTGTAACATATTTCTTTACTTATTTTAAATAGGAATATAAACTAATACTTTGTTCTGATAAAACACTTTTTCTTATATAAAGAGAAAAAAGTATGATTAAAAAGTATGCATTATTAGAAGTTTATATTATTGAGATGATATTAATATCTTGTCTATTTCATGATGTTACAAGTAAGATCATGTACGAGAGTAGAGTTTTGCAAAGTAATGTCTGATCTCGTGTGGTAATGAGTATGCACATTATCATTGATGATCATTAATCATTTTTACGGGTTAGCATTGTGTAAAAGAAACGAAAAAATATATTTATGAGATGGAGGAGGTATAACAGTGGGAATAACCGTGGAGTAAGTATAATTTACTTTTTATATAATACATATATATATGTGAATGTATACATAGAAAAAAGTTGCCGATACTGACATAAGTCTTCTAAAGTGACACCCCCTTATTTCTCAGAAACTAGTTATTGCACTTTAATAATATATAGTTAATAATAATAGTACTAATAAAATCATGATCTGTTTTAAATATTCAATTTTATTATGTTAAATGGATTTAATAGAATACATTAATAATTCGAAAAGATAGCACACATAAATAATAAATATAAGATTTATTTCTGTTGACGTTCTTGATTTCCTGTAAATTGCTAATATGTTTTGTTATAATACGATCATATCCGCTTCTTCAGATGACAAGGGAATCATATAAAATGATAAAATTTGATTTTAATGAAACTTTAACATATTACAGTACATAAAGAGATGAATTTAGAAAATTACTTGCGGCGGAAAAATGGTTTGAAAGTATGAAAGCGCCCTCATATATTAACGCGGATTTTAGTTTTTCCCGTTGTATTTTAAAAATTATTCGAGATGTCAAAAAATATTATATACAAAACTTTTATAATAAAATTATTCGCTTCGTATTTCAAGTTTTAATATAAACGGTCTCGTTTCCAATCATATTGTTTATAAACGCTCGCCTGTACATGCGTAACTCTCTATATACGAGTATATCGGTTATTGCGAAGAATGTTGCTAAGGTCTCGATAGTCTAAAGGCTTAGGACGCTCGCACAGAATGCAAGAGATCCGGGTTCGACTCCCGGCCGTGACAATATTTTTCGCAATAAATTTATTATAGTTTTCTAAGATTTTGGGAAATTTTGGGGGGATTATTTGTTTCAGATTGATTGTGTGAATCCGCTAATTTCATCGGCTCGCAATTTATTTCTGAAAATTAATTCAATTTAAATGAATGTATATTATATAGTAGCTCAACATCTTAACACTCGGACTGGTAAGGCGCTTCGAATTTCAAGTTTTAATAAAATTATTTTTGTTCATCCACTTCAATAATATTTTTATAAAACAAAGAACATTTTTTTAATTCGAAAAAATCATTTGTTAAAATATTATTAACACAAATGAGTACGAGAGGTAATTTTGTTGTAAAGCTTTGTAAAACATTTTTGGATATCTCGTATAGTTTCCGAGATATAACGGAAAAAATCTGAAAACTGCTTTACCATATAAGGGATAATTTTATCACTTCAAATCGTTTTTTCGCCCCAACGAACATTTTCTAAATTCATCTTTTTATGTAACCTATATGTATATTCATTAGAATCAGATTTTATCACTTAGTGTGGTTCTTCCTTGTAAGAACTGTCGCATTAATCTGTTCTTGTTATTATCTACAATTTTGATATAGATTTCTGAAAAATTTAGTATGCATAAATATTTATAAACATGTATAATTATATATGAAATATGTCCATACATGTTCATACATGCTTTTTTCTTTTATAAAATTACTTATTAGTGTAATAGAAATAATAATAGTAATGTGAAAACATTAAAAATAATTATAAAGGTAATTTTTGCACTATTTGTTTTAGAAAAAATCAAGTTTAAAGAAATGTAAAAAAATTATTTATGTATAATTATATATAAAATTATGCATAATTATGTATGAGCAATTTTTTTTATATTTTTTACAAACTTGTTTTTTTCTAAAACATACAATGCGAAAATGATCCCTTTAATTATTTTTTATGTTTTCCTTCGTGGATTTTGAAATGTTGCGATAGAGAGTTATTTGCAATTATTTCTCTTTGTAGCGCATCTAGTATTTCCTAAAGATGATTTTATGTAGATGTTTCTTTAAACTTTGCGTAATTAACATTGGTTCATTAAACAAATAGCCACAAAATTTACATTTTTCTTTGTATATCTATTCTGTAAAAATGTCGCCATATCAAATCGTTGTCTGTTTTCCACTTTAAAAGATCTCTTTCATTATATATTTTATGTTCATGATATAAGTGTTGTTTCATATAATTTATTATGTCTAGTAATATGAGTTGTATAAATTACCGGACACAATTTGCACCTTATAAATTTATTAAAATGTTCCCACATCCAATTGTCTAATTCTTCTAGCGTTGCCATTGTATCTATACAGTATCGCGGTACGTGTATTACTATGCGGGACAACATATTGATTATGCTGAAGATAATGTACAGAGAACCTATTTAGAAAGGTCAAAAATATATCTTTTATTATGTAAATATGTTTGAATCTTCTTAATAGTTAAGTCATATAATTTCGTTTCTTATTTGATTCCCGTATAGTCAAACATTTAAAATTAGGAGTGATCATGCAAAAACACATTTCGTCATACGTGTACGTTGTGTAGAAATACGCCGACACTTGTTATTGTTTTATAAAGTAGCCTCATTGTGTCCGTGCTCTAAGGGGCTGCGTATAAGGAAGTAGAAACAGGGAATGGGAACAGCAACAGAAAATACGAATTTCAATCTATCAGAAACTGTATATTATATAGTGCATTGTTTCTGATTGGTTGAAATTCTTATTCTCTGTTCCTGTTTCTATTCTCTATTTCTATTCCTTCATTGTGCGTAATGCTTCTCTGTGGCCAAATTGTCCGAACAGATTCGTGAGGTCTGTCGCACAAACTTTCCATAATCATAAAATGTATCCTAAGAATTAGCCAGTTACAATTTGTATGTATCAATACGCGTGAGCAAATGTGAATTCGTCTTTGAAATTTTTATTTGTGCGTAAAAGTGCTTGTAGGCAACTGATCTGTAGACATTAATATATATTATGTGTTTGTACAATGCAATTTGTGTGCAATCATGTGGCATGTGTGCAAACATTTTTCTTCTAATTTTATATTTATGCGCAATACTGCATGTTGGCAATAGAGCTGTAGGCAATAATTTTTGCACGTAAACTGTCGACAAGTGTAATGTAGGCAAACGGTGCTGTAGGCAATCAATTTATAGGCAAAGGGAGTTTCGATGCGTAAGGACGACGCCCATATATATTTTCCATAACAATAATCATAATTCCTACGTAGCGTATGAATTAACCAATCATCGGATGTGAATGTTTTTGATAATTCTTGATTGCGATTGGCTAATTTTTGCGTAAGTCTTAGGCCAGTAGTTATAATCGGTTATTATATTTAAGTCTGAATTACAGTCTTAAGATGTCATGAAATCAGAAAGCCATATTATCTTAAAACATTACTTAAAATAAGAACCAATTATGAATACTGGTCTTACGGTATTACGAAAAGTATGTGGTGGTCCTTTAATGTCTATTTGTAATGCTACAAAATAGCCAGTATGATTCGCGGCATTTTTCTGTAGCGCTTTTTCGTGCCAATTGGTCGGCGCTTGCATTGTCGCGCGATGAAGTGCCGTCTCGTGTGCAATTCATTAAGCCATGAGACACACTATTGCATAACACATAAGAAAATCATTCTGAATCCTTCCTTCTCTTCCATTTCACGGAAACGAAGAACTTTGATTGCATGATTCTTCTACGTATTATGCGTTATGTGTTATGCAAAAGTCTGTCTCGCGGTCCATAGAGTTCTATTATCACATTAAACTGTTATCTCCCCACTTTTCCTTATGTAAAAGTGTTGCCTGTCCGCCGTGGATGCGCAGAATAAGACCGTCACGTACAGAAAAGAGATATACGAGTAAACAGATCAAATGATGTAGCGTTTCTGCGATTGGTTCAAAACAAGTACCAATAGAAAGCGTGCGGTATGCAAATATACTTATCCTGCGCATAAATACATCGTTTTGATACGACAGTTAAAGGAATAAATTAGTGGTGTAATGTTATAATAAAGAAGTTTATGATGCAATCATTAATAGAATTTTTGATTGATAGAACTGGTGTGCATTCTGTGAGCATTAAAGCTGTTGTACACTAATTTAATTTGAATGTAAAAGTGAGATATCTCAATTGATAAAATGCTCAATGTACATTTTTATTAAATAGTACAATAAAATTTATTGAGGATTTCGCAGTTTAACTCGTTTATGTATTTTTACATCTTATTTTACATTTTACATCGTATTTTATACATCTTTATGTTGATTTGTGTATATTCAACAGCTTTAAAATGTATTAAATGCATAACAGTTTTGCTAATAAAAAAACGCTATAAGATTCAAAAATTTATATAGTTATTATATTTAAATATTAAATATTAAATTTTTTTTATGTTAATTGTTTGTTATCTGAATACATTAATAACTTGAAAAAAAAATAAAACACATTCATATTTGTAATGTTTACTTCTATTGACTATTTTGATGTCCAGAAGTTTGCCAATATGTACTGTTACAATAAGAACTTGTATCCGCATTTTTCTTAGCTGCGGATTGTTGTATCATTCTTTCCACATTGTTATCTTTGATATCGTTTTGAGATTCAGCGTTTTCTATTATAAACGCGACAATGAGCCAAGTGAGATCTTAAAATATCTATCCCATAAAATATATCAATACCAGATTTGCAAAATATGCACGTTGCATTAAGTTCTTTTTTATCGAATTTGAAGTATTGCGAGAGCGAATTATTCGCAACTACTTCTTTTTGTACCGCAATTATTATTTCCTGATGATGGCACATATTTAGATGATTCTTTAAAAATAATGCATTTACATCTGGTTCAAGAAATAAACGACCACAAAATTTACATTTTTCTTTGTATAAGTCTATTTTGTCGAAATATCGCCATATCAAGTTATTATAAGTTTCCTATTTTAAATAATCTAGTTCATTACATATTTTATGTTTATTGTATAAGTGTCCTTTCATTCTCATTATTGTACTTCTAGAAATAGGAGTTACGTAAGTTTGAGTACACAATTTGCCTTACCTTATAAATTTATTAAAATATTTCCACATTCAATTGTCTGATTCTTCTGGAGATGCCATTATATCCTCATAGTATTACGGTATGTGTGTTACTAAATACGATATTATATCGAAGATGATTTACAGAGAACTTATTTTGGAAAAGTCAAAACGAAGTAAGTCTTTTATTATGTAAATATATTTGAATTTTCCTAAGTTAAGTCAATAATAATTTCGTTTCTACTTTTTTGATTCTTTTATAGTCAAATACATGGTATGATTGAAGCGATCGGTATACATTGAACAACTAAATCCTATACACAAAAATGCGGGTTTGTAATGAAATTAAAAATTTTAAAAAACCTTCTTCTCTCTTTTTCTATTTTTTTTTCATATTCTAATTTTTTTGCAGCAAAAACTGCTGAAATTGTAAAGAGAATATCTTAAGGATGTTTTATACATATTTTCAAAAATGGTTACAAAATTATAAAAAAATTACAGATTATTTTAAATCACGTTTAAAAATAATATGACAAATTTGGTGACTTACTTAGGATTTATTATCTGGATCATAAATTATTTTTAATTATTTTTTTACAAATAGTATTTTTTTAAATTATAGTATACTGTATTTATATTATATAATAAAAATGTATGAAAATAAATTAGGTATAAAATAAATGACAAAAATTTCAATTCTTTAATATATGTAAGTACATAATGTATTTAAGATTAATTAATTATTAGGATGTAGGGAAATATGTATATATACGAAAGTTTGCTATAGTAAGCAACTAACACAACTGAACTGATCAAAAAACATCTTCAAATAGCCGCAAATCGACGCAAAGTCATCCTGCTCCATGACAACGCCAGATTCCATATTGCTAAAGAGTCCAAGGAAGCGCTGTTGGACTTAAAATGAGAAATCCGCCCGTACCTAACTTATTCACCAGCCATTGTCCCTTCTGATTTCCACCTATTCAGATCGATGCAACACGTGTTATCTGGTGAGCACTTCTCTAATGCCGAGGATGTTCGAAAATGATTGGATCGTGTCAAAAAATGACGAATTTTTTCAACGTGATATTCGTATGCTGCCTGAAAGGTAGGCAAAGATGGTAGAACACAATAGCAAATATTTTGACTAATATACATTGTTTCATTCATTTTATTTTAATAAAGAAAAGTTATTAAAAATGCGCAAGAACTTTCCTTACACTCTAATATTAGAGTTACATTGCGATGCATGAACTAGTTGCCCAGTAAATAAACAAAATACTTATTTGTTCTACATCTTTGTAACTAGCGAATTGCATGAAACTTTCCATAAATTACTTTCAATATTTAAAGGAAATATAAAAAGCAATTTAAATATTTTTGTTATTATTTTTAAAATTTTAATTTTTAATAATAAAAATAATAACAAATATAATAAATAAACGATAAAAATGTGTTATTAAAGAAAAATATAATCTTATTCACACAAGATTTCGTATATATAGTTTATTTAAAGTATTAAACACGTCTCCAAATTTAATTTTCTTTGCAGGTACTGTACGTGTGATAAGTTCTTAACATTTCTTTTTACTTAATTTTTTATTTAACTATATAAAATTCTATAAAGAGATAGACTATATAAAGAGATTTCAATTTGTTGCGAAAAAATCTTACCAAGTGACATATTATTTTTGTATCCAAAATAATGATGTCACTAGTATCTAGAATATTGAATATGACACCAACTTTTTTTTATGATGCACTAACTTTATGACGATCACTATAGAAACATGTTTATACATATGCCAACGTATATCGTTTCTAAATGCACACGATATACAATTTTAAAGGAAACAGTGACAATCCATGTCTTCACGTAGCATTTTATTCAATCTTCTCAATACTTGTGATTTATAATTTTATTTTATTTATTAAAACTTAAGTAAACTATAGTTCTCAAGTTATATAAAATTATATAATATGCAAGATTCTTTAAAATATTATTTATATAAGTTTTATATACATATACAGTTTTACACTAAAGCAAACAGTTTTATGCTAAAGTGAGTTAGGATAGCATCAACTTTTGCTTTTAAGAGAGAAATTGTATTCTCTCTGTGTCTTTTTTCTTTCCTAAATTATTAATATAATACAAATTTTAATTGAAGTTAAATATTTTATAATTGTTTAAATTCTTAGATGTGAGGCATTGTGCTAAAACAAGGGAGATGGTCTTGGTCTTGGTCAAGTACTTTCTGGCAAAGTTTACTTACCTCTAGGGGAACACGAGCGGCGCATTAATTGGTTTCTTGAACCGAGTGCCACATTTGAAGTTCCCTGCAAACTAAACATCTGGTTTTAGCGGTCTAAACATTTGAGTCCCGTGTTGATTCTCACGCGGCGGAGAGAACACGGACCCGAGATAATGTTTAATTGACATTTGCCAATTAAAGTCATACATTTATGCTGTAAACTTTTCCATCTTTTCTTTTTATTACTCGATGGACGATGATTCAATAAAAATAAATATTTGAACACGTCTTATTTTTTTCTACAAAATAGTATATCACTAACATATTTTTTTATAAATATATGTATGACTAGAATACCGGCTTATCGATACATTTTTTTTAATTATGTGGATAAAAGCTTTAGATAATTTGTGAGTAATATAGTTTATTAGACGATTGAGCAAATATAGAGTTGTCTAAGATAATAGAACAAGAGCCACAAAAAAAGAGAAAGCTGTTTTACATTTACTGTAACGCATGGTAGACAACTCGATTGTATTACTCGATTTTTCCCGAGACAATACCGACTACGTATCGCCGTAAGGGAGAACCGAAAACAAACTATGCTCCTCTGTCTGGCGGAAACGAACCGCGTGTCTATCAATAGAGCGAGCTACAACTCGATTTGCTCCTTGCTCACGGCAAATTTGCAGATAGTCGAATGCAACAATATATTAATTTAAATAAGAATATTAATTTTTCTTTATTAATTATGTCATTATTTATTGCATTACTTTTTCTAGCAGCTAATGCAGTGTCAATAATAACGAAGTCAATTAATGCATTATTGCAATGTAATATTTGGAGCGTAAAATCACATTATCATTGAAATGGGGAATGAAACTCGATTCTATGCTTTGCTAAAATTTGCGGAATTGAGATGTATGATCTCAAAAAGGATAACTTAAGAAAGTTGATGCTGTTCCCGGTAGACTCGACTATTGAGCAGTTGGACTGCCAAGCGTTGCGAAACGCAGTCAAGCCACGTTGAGACAACCGAAAACAAAACTGTCTGCCGCTCTTCAGTCCCTCATGCCGGAAACGCATCACGCGGTTACCCATAAAGAGGATTATGGTGAGGTACGTCGTCCAAGAGGAGAGAACGAGTGAGGAGTAGTCCAAGCGCCGGCAGTTACTTATGCTTAGGACAATTTACCTTAATTAATTAACCGGCGTTGCGACGGGGTGCTAATTTATGTTCATAGAATGATTCACCGCCACTCCTGGACGGATTGCGGTTTAGCTTCCTTCTTCGTCCGGCTCTAGTCCGTCGACTACGTGCTCAGGCCGAAATTCGGCCGTCGCATTCTGCCAGACGAACGAGCCACGCTAATTAGAAGTCACCGCGGAGCGTTTCGAATTGCATCCGAAAATTTGCACGGATCCTGACATTTCACGCGTCTAGCTCGCGGGCGATGTCGCACGACACTATGCGTGACTTGCGGAAAGTGTCTCCGTTAGCGTCGGAAATCTTGTCACGTGGAAAGATAATACTGAGAAAATATACTTCACTTGGAAAGAAAATACCGAAAGAAAGTAAGATAAAATACAGAAATATTTTAGTAACAATTAACAGAAGATTTCTTAAATTCTGTATTACATAAAGCGCTAAGTGTGTCATTAGGGTTATAATACACTGCAAAAATTTATTAAGTCCTAATGATATTTCTTTGTACACTAAGTAAACATTTATTTACAATAAATAGATATTTATTCAATAAAGAAATGATAGTTAAATCAAATTAATAATTTTTCT
>NW_017305569.1:4379288-4404716 GCF_001594115.1 Trachymyrmex septentrionalis | reverse complement strand
ATGTGGCTCCCTCTACTGGCCTTACAGTATGCCATTCGGTCACCCCAATTATTAATGACATTTTGGACTACCTCAAAAACGTACCAATAGATGGCCCACCCTTTATATAGAGCTATTTTTCCTATATTGCTATCAAATATTTTAATACGTTACTTTCTTTCATCTGATTTTCCTCTTTCTTATCTTTCCTTCGCGATGTGGCAATTTCGTTTCATCAAACCATTGTTAATTGCATCAAATATTTTCTTCACAGTCTTACAAGTACTTATCGTCTCATTTTATGTGTTTTAATGCTTGAAATGTAAATTCTATTATGTATTATTTTGTCAGTCATTCTACAATTTAAACGGTTCTTTAGTAAGCTTAATAATAGCAATATTGCTGATGCCTCACCATTGTATTTATTTATTCTTGCGTAGTTTTAAGTGTAATTCTTTGAATATAATAAAATAAATTAAAAAATATATTAAAATATCATTAAAAACGAACTTAATAATTTTGAAAGACTTTTTGAAAGATAATCATTTCCGTACTACTTTGTCGGAGGAACTTCCTGTTTTTATGGCAAATGATTATAATTGCATAAGCGATTTATAATGACGTGAAAACATTTTCCGTTCTACCGAATTCCATCTACAAAACGAATTTCATACATTACACCGTAATACCTTCCGATAACAATGAGATGAACGGTGCGCCGCGTGCTTCACGGCTGCAATATTATTTCCGCAGATTTACACGTTAAATTAAACAGGGTAAAGCAACATTGTTGCACTCTCTCGCCTCATGTTATTTTATCTCGTGCCAATCTCGCGGAGCAAATCTTTCGGATACATTCCTGGATTTCTCCGACAGGCTGATTCAGTTTTCGCATCTGTGTCCGTCTCTGTGTACGCGCACGTGGATGTGTGCGCGACAGGACAAGTTGGGGACTCTCTAATGCCACTGACTTTATTAACAAAGCTGGATAGACGAGCTAACGTAGCTATACACACACGTAACATGCACATGTGTATGCTGACTATCGGAAGAGTGTGAGAGAGACATAGAGAATTCGCTTGTCTGCCTGCGCGATATTAAAATCACTTGGACGAGACGCTTTCATATTAAATTTTCGTTTCCACGCGAGCGCCTCTTCGCCCATCCTCTAGGCTCTTTGACTTCCGCTTGCGCTTTTTATAAACTCGTGGTAGGTTGCAGGTGTTCGCTATAGATCTGATATAGATCGATGCGCTTGCACCGATTTGAAAATGGTGACTCCGATATGGCTTTTAATACTTGTTTTTAATTAAATGATTCATTTAGTCAAGTTCCAAAATGTGAACTAGATTAGATACTCTGTTAGAATATATAATATTTGATCATATCAAATCACTTTAAAATTCTCGTCGAATTTGATTCATTCAAGCATGAATGTATCAGCAATGCGCAATGGTCTACACAAATAGAATGGGTTACATAAAGAGATTTCTATTAACAGAAGGTAAAAGCATAAATATTTGTTTTAAATTAAAAACGTGAAGCACAACGTATGTATCTCATACATTTTGAATTATCTATTTGTACTTGTTATTATCACAGATACCAATAACTCAATCGAACAATCGTATAGAATTGTAATATTAGCATATAATTTATACATATATTTTATGTTATTAATATTTTCTCGTATTTCCCTAATAACGTCATACTTTACGCTTTTTTGGAATTTTATATTCCATTGTCTTTAATTATACTTTTCGAATACTTTGATGGAACAATAAAACCGCTGTGCACCTGTTCCCCCAATTTTCGGAGAGGAAAATGATCTTATGTTTCATAAATTATACAAGGTGCTTACAACTACCTTACAACATTTTCATAGCGTATTCTGGAGATAAAGAAGAGTAAAAAATCTTAATACAAAAATGACGGGGCTACAATAGGTTTTAAATCATAATTAATTAAAGACATCCAATTAATCAAAGATAGCTAAAAATATCGTGTAGAGTCCACGTGCTCAGCTCTATAGTTATGGGCGCATCAATCTGATTAACAGTTAATGTTGGATTTCTTTAATCGTACAACTAACATTTATTTATTATTAACAGCATTAGCAGTTATTATTATTAAATTATTAAATGTAACAAAAAGTTTCACACTTGAAAAAAAACATAAAAATAATTATAAATAATGAGAATCTTGTTAGACCGTTCATGTGCAAATACACAACTAATAAAAAATAGAGCTCATAACGGTCGAAGCCGGATCTTCTTTAAATAATTCGATGTGAATTTGAATACTACATATAAAATTTTGCCAAATTACGCGCTAAAATTTTTTGATCTTGAAACGTCATACCAACAGAATCGTAATACTCTATCACAAATTAAATTATGTAGCAATTTAATAATTTGATGCTTATAGATATTTTACTATTGAAAAGATCTTTTGATAATGCCGACAAATATATTAAGATCTTTAAATAACTTATAGCGAAAAATATTACCTCAGCTGAGAATCGAAATCGGATCTTTAGCATTCCATTCAGCGTCCTAAGTAATTATAAATTTATTGCAACAAAAGACTAAAAGAATTAAGTAAATAACAGCTGATTGTTCCATCTTTGGATAAATTTATCTAATGGGCAAACAAAAGAGTAAAAAAGTAAGAGAATAAAAGAGTAAAAGAATGAGCTGAAGTTTATTGAAAGATGGAACAACCTAGCCTAAGAGAATTTAAATCAATAAGAGAATTGTGTAATTATTTTACACAAATACTCAGATGTAATAATAGAACGATATATGAAACTTTTTATTCTTTTTATAATGCTTTAAGATGTGACACGTGCATCAAGGCATAATTGGAATGTATCTTCACTAAAAAATAATAAATATTTAATGGAAAGTCAGCTTTGGTGTTAATCGTGCTTGGAAATCCGGTCAAAGCGTCGACGAAAGTAGAACGAATTGCACACTAGACAACTATAGAGCGTTGGAAAAAGCGGCTGACTGAAAAAGAGCAGTGGAGTCCCGCAGTCGATTCATCGGGAATACGACTTCACCGACATAAACAGGAAAACATTCGTTTGTCGTAGCAGATCCGCATCCGCGCGCGACACGTTCACGCGAGGTGCCTCTAAATCACAGTGGCACACACAGTCGAGTTAACGGATTACAAACTCTGGTATCGGTCTAGCGCTTGCCAGGGAGGGTTCAGCAAACCCTTTTCCAGCAGGCTCGTCACACGAACTTTGATGAATTCTCTTTCCGCTCTGCGACATCGTCGCTCTGCGCTGTTTATGGATTAATTATGGTACGTTAAATCGATGTCTATGCATGTGACTTGAATTCGATTGACGTAGATGATGAGATTTGCGTATGCTGGGAAGGACGTGTGATGGGCATTTTAGGGACATTTAGGGGAAGCTTTAGTAAAGCGGCGCATGTTGCGAACAATAAGGATGGATTGAGGCGTTCTATAGACACTAGTTTCCCAGGGATCGTTAATACACGGAGAACACGGTTTTCCTGAAATATCTAAAACTTTAGATATAGTAGCAGATCTGAAAGTAATTTTGTTAAATTATCAAAATAATTAGGTATTTGAGACGCCCAAGTCGGTTGTTAGAATGTCAAAATTTTTTATATATAAATATTGCTCATACATTTGAGTGTCCTACATAATTATTTTGATAATCCAACAAAATTATTTTCATATCTACTTAAATTTTAATTACAGTTACTTCAACAAAATCATTCTTTTCGTGTAGGAACAGGCAAATAGTCTTTTACAGCTCTTTACTGTTTCTACAAAAAGGAAAAGAAATATTTCATAAACGATTTTTTAATTCGATTATCTTTCATAAAACTATTATTACAATTTAGGTAATATTTTTCTAATAAAGAATTAATACCTTCAAAAATTTCTACAAACTTTTAAATTGGTAATTAAGTCGGTATTTTAAATGTACACGTTTCATAAACTCTTCGTTTATAAAAAATTTAATATCGTGGCCCTTTAAATGAAATTTTGAAATTGTCCTTTTCTTTTAACGTTATCGGGATAGATGATAGTAATAAAATTTTGGCATTTAATGTCAGAACCATGTTACATGGAATACGATACGGCCTCCTATTACTACAAATATGAATACTGGGTTGCCGAGCATATACCATGTGGTTCACGTTGACATCGTGCCATAATTTTCCGAGCATTGTTCATTGGAATATGCACAGTTTCAAGCACGTGTATCATCGAACTACGTAACGTTGTTGGAATTTTGGGAATGATTAAACTTCTGACGCAATTATTCACAAAACTTTATTATTCAGAAAATGCCGTTTACTATTTAAGAAATACAGATAATAATATCAGAATAAATATTTAAATATACGTAAAACATTTGAAGAAGATTCAACAGTAGACTGGAATTTTAAATTCAACGTACATAATGTTTATTTTAATACTTTTAGTACTCATACTTAAAGAATAACAACTAGAAGATAGTGATTTGTAATTCGACGAAAATATTCAGAATAAAGAGAGGAATAATAAATATCTAAAATCGCTTAATCACAGCTCATCATTCAACTCCGTCTGAAAAGCAATCGTGATTAACGCTGTCTGTTTCAACTCACCCCATGTTTCTTAGGGTCTTAAGAAGTCCACGCGGCAATAAATCCCTCCATCGATCCATCTATGCCTTCGCCCCGTGCGCATTCCGTCTTTATTTTCGTTTCTTCGACAATTTCAGTCCCGATACGCGCTCGCTGACGGGCCAATAGGTTTCCGGAAAGCATTTGCCACGGTTTCTTCTTCCATCTCGGCCGCGGGTGGAGTTGGACGTGTACGTTACCACGACGTGTTTCTTGTTGTCGTTTTATGCATTCGCGCTGCCGTGGCATTCGTACGAACGTGAAAAATGACCTGGTAAGAGACATTCCAGGCGCGGGGGCCTGTACAGCGCAGCTTTCCGACACAAGTATTTACTAAGATCCCTCGCGCCATTATTTACGTCTAATGACTCGTAATTATGTATGCGTAATTATTTATTATATCGTAGAAATGCTCAGCGGTAAAAGACAAAATCGACAATTTTACCAAACCTCTTCAAAATTTCATTAACTCGTATATATCTCGTGTTCGGCAAGTCATTAAGGATGTATGTGTCACATCTCACAACGTCAAAATATAAAAATTTCGTACATTGTTTTTATTATTGCGTCAGAATAAAATTCTTTTATTTGCAAAGTTGATAAAAGTGGCATTACAAATGTTTATATATACTAATAAAATATTTATAAATATTTGTGCAAAAATTCATTTGGATCCACATACTTGTTTAAAAGTTATTAACCTAAAATGCAGCAAAATATGGTGATTGTTTTGTATAAGCTATTGTGAGATAAATTATTTGTTTCTTTTTTGTTGGTTTCAATGCGCATTTACAATCGAAATTTTTGAATATTGATTCTTTTAACTGATTTTTTAGCTGATATTGTATAGCTGAAATATTTAGAATATTCCAAACGAATTGAAAATCGCTTAATAAAAAGAATAATTTTATACGAGTAAATCCTTTAATATTAAAAAATGTAGATTTTTGAACGTACAAACATATCTTTTTGTCAAAGCGTAAGGTAAAATGGATGCGAAAGCTTCGTTGAATATAACACGGCCGTATATACAAAGTTCAGTATAATTTGTTCTGCATGTGAATTTGTTATGGAGCTTTTACTAGCGCGCTGAACACGACGACGCGCGAAAGTCTTTTTTCGTTTTCCGCGACTTCCGCTTTCTGGACTATACATACTAATCCTACAAAGGTTCACAAATAAACCCCGCCGACACGTCTCGTTTTACGACTAATTTGACGTATTATGGTGTGCTTTCTGCATCGTAAGCCACTACATCCGCGCGCTGATGTGTCGAGAGTATATTTTTTCAGGGTGTATCTGCTGCACAACGAAATATATATTTCTGTTGCAACGTTCGTTAAAATATTTATTTATTTAACATTCAAATTTTTATTCATTGCCTGTTTCTTCTGTACAATCTGTTTCTTCTGTTAGGAAGGAAATATAATTATACAGAAGAAACAGGCAACGAATAAAAATTTCCCAAATTATTGATTTTAACTTTTTATAATTATTAAAGAAAATAAAGTCAGTTTTTAGTACAATCATCTTACTTTAGCCTAAAAGAACAACTTTTTGTAGTACATTCAAATAATCTTATTAAATAGAAATTGCAATAAAAATGTTTTCTTTTTAAATCTATTAATTTTAAATTCAGTCAATATTTTATCATTTATATTAAACATAATTAAATGTACAATAAATTATAATTAGAACTAAGTAGGTCTACCATAAAACCTAATTCTTTAGAAAGTATGAAATATTATATGGACATTAATATATGATTATTCCTCATGTTACGTACAAACAGATAATTATGACAATTTGCTTAATCAATTGTTTACATTTAAGTATCCTCCCATTTATTAATTGTTTACAATTAGGTATTCTAAATAATGTTTGGTAATAATAGCATATATAAAATATAAATAGAGTGTATTTTGATTATAATTACTGAATACATATGCGTATTTATTTATTGTGCTTTTAGAAATTATGTATAGTTTAGAGCATATCCTGTATAAATAATACATGAACAACCAAGTGGTTATTTCATCTCATAAATGATATTTAATAGCACATCATACGTGAAGGAATAGAACAATTAATTTTAAGAAGAAGATTTGTTAAGTTTATATAATAATATAATTAGGCTCTTGTATACTGCAATTGTTAAAAGTATTAAAAAACAAATTAAACTTTTTACGCTTTTGTTTAATATTAGAAGTGATATAGAGATAGGTATTTCAAAATTTTCTATGAAACGTGAACGAAGCGGAGATGAGATTCAGCGTTCGATTTGTCGCTTTGGTTAGACGCTGCCGAGCGGATTGCGAACTTGGTCGCCGTACTAGCGCTCAGCTTTTTCAATAAACCGCCGAAACCGCGGATAAGAGAAAATTGAGGTCGGAGAACGACGAGGTGTAATACTTTCTTCGGCCATTATCCGTCGCGTCGCTCCGTGCAATCCAAAATTCCGGCGTATTTCCGCAGAAGTTCGATCTACGCGTAACTTCGAAAATTGATGCGCCAAAAAGTGTCGAGGAAGAGCTCCCGTATTCATTGTTGGGAAAAGCATTTTGACGTTCTGCATTCCTGAGATGAGAGGAAGTTAGATTTTATATATACTGCGTTTCAAACTTAGTTTAAAAGAGAAATCTTAATGTTTCGATAAAATATAAGGGAAATAAGTATTTTCAGGGTTTACATTAGAGTTTTAAAAAGTAATTAGGAAAAATGTGTGCTTTTGGATTATTTGAAAATGCGAATAATAAAGAAAAATAAATAGCATTGCAAACATCGTTTAATGGATCGATGTAATGGTTATTATGTGAAGTGAAAACGCGGCGAGCTCTGGAATTCATAAATAGTCGTCGGGAAATTTTCCAATCGACGTACGGAACGCGCAATTCCGGTGCAAACAAGCGATTTTCCGATTTAACTTCACTCCCAATAAAGGGAAACCTTTTTACCTCGTTTTAACCCACCGCGAACAGCCATCGTGATATCGTGTTACCTAATCTGATTAATAGGAATTTGGATCGCGGTTGTGCGCGCACGAGTGATTTCTCCCTTTTAGAAAGGCGAGTGTGGCACGTACCTACATCGGATTGGACGTACCAAGCTGAAAGAGACCCTTTGCCTTCGGCGCATTTTTCAAGTTTCTCCGCGGAACCCTCTTCACTTTTCTCATCGCACCCTCCGGTACGTCGTTCTTTTTCCTATACCTTTATCTCGTTTTCTTCTTCCCTGCTTACGTCGCCGCGTGTTCTTTCCGTTACTTCGTTTTTAATGCCCCGGCAAACGTTATCGTAACTTCCCGGCGACCATGCGCGAAACGCGCTCTCACAGATACGGGCTTGTGTACAGGGTGACACGCTTGATTTTATCGCGCGCGATGTAATTCAGAGATTTACTGCGAGGTATGTTTTTGCGGGCGAATTGCCCGCTCTCGGTGGAACCCGCAGGACAATATGAGAAGTACAAGGAGTGGTAGTTAACCGTAAACATATAAAGATATTTTTATCGCTTGCTTTTATGCCGAGTGTCATAATTTACTTTAAATTGTTCTTATTTCAAATCTTTATGTGTGTGAAAGAGTAATATAATTTGTAATTTTTTTCTCAGGAATAAACTGTTGAGTATTTCACAGGCGCTACAAATAATTAAATGTTAGTAACATGAAGAAATAAAATCACATTTATTTCTACATCTACAGAAATAAATGCTGTTTTTATATCTTCGGTTCAATCATCTGGTTTATTAGCGTCTTTACTTGAAAATTTAATTAGTTTTTAGATGCTCTGTTAATTAATTTAAAAATTAAAAACGATAAGGCAACGATGAAATAACAACAATCGACATTGATAAAAAATTAAAAAAACAATGAGATACATTTTACTCCTAATGTTAAATAAAATAGAAAAATATTTTTAAGTATCATTTAACAGATAAAATATATTAAAAGTAAAATGTATCTCATTGTTCTTAATTTTTTTAAATACATTTTACTTTTAATGTTACATAATACTTTATAAATTCAAAACTTAAAGCAATAATATAACAATCATCAAATTCTTTTAAGTATTATTTAACATTAAAGATAAAATGATCTTGAGAGTGTTATACAAGCTTTTATAAAACTGATCTCACGAAAAAATGCGATAAATTGTTTGATGTAATGAATATTGATTTATTAAGAGTGTACTATAGTTGCCTCTAACATCTCTTTTACTGATATTATTATATTATGTTAGTTAAGTTATCGATTCATTGATCTTTGTCAATTATATCGATCAATGAAATTAAGGCTTAAATTACATTAATTCTTGGTAGAATGTTATATTATTTTAGCGATATGTGATATATTATAAAAACTGAAGAAGACAATAAATAAATAAATAAAGTCGAAACGTGTTGTTTTATAGAATTTTTTGTGAATAAATTTTAGTAATAGTCCTTGATGAAACATCCATTTTATTACTACTTTTTGAGCTGGTATTCTTTTTATTTTGCCTCGGTGACTTAGGACGCTCGTTCGAAAAGCAAGAGATCCGGATTTGATTCCCAGCTGAGGTAATATTTTTTGGAATAAGAATTAATTATTTACAGATTTTAATACGTCATTCATTATTAAGATTGTTCGAAGATGCGAAAAAGTATCAAATTGTTAGATTGCTAGTCAATTTAACTCGTGATGTTTACTGCGGTGGTTTAGTATAGAATTAGCGTTTCAAGATCAAAAAATCATTTCTGCGCCCGTTTCAAAGGATTACATACGTAGTATATAAATTCGTACAGATTATACAAGCAGATTAAGATCTAGCTAGACCGTTTAGGCATTAATTTCTATAGTTTGTATTACCACATATAGGGTCTTATAATATATTATATTCTTCTTATTTTATTTTACAAATTTACGAAAACTTCCCCCCCCCCTCCAAAACGTTAATTATTTAATTTTTATTGTTTTTAATTTTTAAGTTTATAATATTTTAAGGTATTATTTAATATTAAAAGTGAAATGTATCTCATTGTTTTCAATTTTTGCGATTAATAAGAATTATTGTCGCGAGTTTGACAAAGACTCTCTTTTGTTTCAATTTCGTGAAGTAAAAGCATATGCTTTGCATGCGACATATGTCATGTGTCTACACACACGCGTAAATGTCGCACGAGTCTCACGAGCCAAGAAAGAGCAAACCGCACAGTGGAATTTCTCCGAAGGATTTCTCTCTGCTTTTTTCTTCTCGTTTTTCTATCCCACGTGGGAGTACTCGTTCCTTCTTTTACCGCTTCCGTTTCTTCGCTTGGCATATCGTGTCTATGGCAAGTTGAAAGATCGGCTGCGACTTCAGTTTTATTAGCAGATCGAACATCCTCTTTTACAATTTCTATTTCCTCGTAGATTTTCCTAAAATCATTCACACATTATGACTTCGAAGCGTCACACCGTCAATCTTATCATCTTTCCTATACACTTGCTCTGTATACTTTTTTTCTTATCTGAAGTCGTTAAATTTTGGGCATCGTGAACTTCCATTTTATCCTTTTTTAGACTCCATTTATCTAAACCGTCAAGTGTCACTTCTTGAAATATAGTATCCATTATAAAAAAAGCTTCTTTTTCTTTTATTAAGACATTTAGGTATATCTAAATACGTTGATATCTAAATTGAACGAACACACGTAATGGATGGAAACGTGGCTATAATATAAAAAAAAATCGCTTTTCTAGGAAATTTAAACAGGTGCTTAAGCGGCCGTTGTGAATACGAAGTCGCTTGGTAGATCAAGCAGAAGGAACATTTCCAAGAAATCGTCGTGCTTACCGTAGAATACCACGTGCCCGGCATGTGTTTGCACGCGTATCCGCGGTACACCCGCATGATATCTCTCATTGCCCAGCTCCGTGTTACGGATTATAAACACCGCGTAATTCAGGCAACCTCTCTGTATTTCTGCTTGATGAAATGAAGTTTCTCGCGTCCGACGAAATTTGCCAGTTTCGCCACATTACTTCACGTTTGCACGGCTACAACTATAAGATTGTTCTTGGCAGGTTAATTCGGGTTTTAGTCCTCCTTCTATGCCGTTTCTTCAGTTAACTGCTGGATTCCTTAAATTCTCTCTAATATCCCTTTCACAGTCAGATTATAGTGTCTTACGTGATTATCAATTCGTTGTTTTCCCCATTGTTCAGTGAATTGCGAATTTTCGACAATTCACGATGTTAAATCAGATATTTACATTTTTTGTAGTTTTTAGATAATAAGTCAGTAATTTATATAAAATATAATTTATGAAATATAATTTCAATAATTTATAATTTATATATTGAATATATATTCATTAATTACACAGAATTTTAAAGAGAATCAAATTCAATTATTTTTCAATGTTATCGATATGTGTAAGCGAATTTAATAAAAAATCTAAGAATATATAAATATATTTTTTTTTTTCCATCAATCGTGCTCGGGAGAGCAGAAAATTGTATACTACATTTTTCAGAGAGCCAATTCAGTGTTGTATGCGGAAAAAAGTGAATTCATTTTGATCTTAAAAACAAATGAGGTCATGCATATCTTTTATCCACGTGTGGTTGTTCATGGTTCTCGGAATATTTTATACATGATATTTTACGGTATTATATCTCATATGAGGTTGACACAAATCTATTTACAAATACTAATTCAAGAGAAAGTTCTAATCCGTGATGCCACAATAAAATTATGTATGTCATTATTATAGCTTTAATGTTTTAGCACGCAAAAAGCGAGTGTAATAGAAGTTCAATATTTTAAATATAATGAAAAATGAATAAAATGTAAGGAATATCAGAGAGTATAGTTAGGAAATTTTAAAATAAAATTAATTAAATAAAATTATGAATTAAATTTTATCAAAATGAAATATCAAATGATAATAAGTAACGGGCAAAGTAAGAGTCCTTTGATTTGTTACTTAAAATGAAATATGTTTATGTTTTGAAGTAACACATGCTATATTTTTTAATCTAGCTTGTAAAATCAATTCATTAAATATTAGTGACTCTTACATTTTTAAATTTAATTTATGATTTTTCAGTACTTACTTTTAAAATTAAAAACATCGTGCTAAATAAAATTTCCAAATTCTATAAAATCCTTTATAAAGAAATTATATTTGAAAGTGGACAGTGGATAGTTTGCGAAACTATCACAAATAGTAGAAGAGAACAGATAAAACGCGTATGTAGAGCACGTAGCATGCTTATTACACGCGGGAATTTGGCAAAGGCAGATGTTACACAATTCGCTCCATCCAATTTGTAGAAATTTTGCGTCTTTCTTCCCTCAAAATCTCGTCGCTCGATAGCACCTATGAAAACGCGAAAAGCTTCCAGCGCCGACATGTCGCCACCACGAAAGTGGAGTCTTCTCAATCGAATGACGTTGTATAGTAGTCTTTTCACGTTATTGCGTAACGTTTACTTAGAGAATGTCTTTTCGGCATCACATTGATTTTTAATTCGACGTATTCTTCGATAAATGCTGAATTAATGAATAAAAGGTATTTTCTTTGCAAGAATATCGGATATCATAATTTACTGTAAACTAGCAATTTTTGTAACTTATCTAACATGTGTTTGCTGAAAAACTTGAAATAAAATTTTGCCATTTACTTACTTGAGTTTGAAGTTTTCGTAAGATAAATTTTTTTCTTTCTCGTATTAAAAATTCAGGCGAAGTCGACGACGACCGGAAGTTGCCGCCTGCACGAAAGAACTCTATCTCTAACTGGGGCGGCTTAAGCTCGTAAATGGTTTCCCGAAGTTACTGGCGTACCGGCGAGGCGAGAAAAATTATATTCGCCCGCGACATCACATTGGAAACAGTCTTGAGCTGTCGACGCTTTCGCAACGGAAGCGGGATGGGCTTAGACAGGCGCGTCTTGAGCACTTGAAGATTTCGAAAAATCCGACCAAGGTTATTGCGAGAATGTCACGAAACTTTTATATGAAAATGTCGCTTCTTCCTTATCGGAATTAAATTTTCACATATAACGGCCATCTGGTTAGCCTCATTTTAGCGGGTTATTTTAAGCTTTTTCCGCGAAAAGTAATAAAGTTTGAAAGAAACCAAATTTTATTATTATTTTTATTATTAATTAGATAAAATTATAATGGTAATTTTAATCTTAATATTGTAGGTAAACATCTATATATCAATTAAGTTTTTTTCTCTTATTTATGCTATTAAATCTGTTTTGTTTAATCGATTATTCTAATTTTGCGAAATTATTACTTAAGAGTAAGTATATAAGAGTAAGTATATAAAACTTATATATAAACTTCTTAAAGAGTAAGTATATAAAAATAAGTTAATAACAAGTAATTAAAGTATAAAAGCTTTATTAATATATAAACATAACGTAAAAATGCATGTATATAGTGGCTTAACAAGTATATCTAATAACATTTTTTAGAGACAACAGATACGTTGTGAATCGCGAAATAATGAACTTCTTAATAGACAGGAGACTCATTGTCGTTTCTTTAATTAAAAATCACGCTTTAGTTTATATCATGCTGAACGTCAAGCGTACTTCCGCTTTAAGCATCGTTATAGCACTTGTGCTGAAATGGTACCTGATAGCGAGTACTACGCAGAGTGCATCCATTACCTCCACGCTTGTTTGAAGTGTCTAAATACGTGTGTCTGTAATATACTGAATGTATACGTACACAGATATATGCAAATGAAGTTTATGCAACATCTTTTGAAGTCCCTTCTTAATACGTACGGAAAAGCGCGCAGGTCATTGATTATTTTCATATATACAAATACTTACAAATACTTCAGTTGTATCCGCGCATATTTTCTCGTATAAATAACTTCAATAAAATTGTTGTGAGAATTGAATTTACGATTATTGTTTGTTTGACCGATTTTCTATATGAGTACTATTTAACAACTGTTTGAGAAAGATAATTGTCCTATTAATTTTATTATTGAAATAATTATATTATTTAAATAATCGTAACATATAATTTTAATTATTATTAAAAATTTGTACAAATAAATAGCATAATAACATTAATTCTAATCCGTGAATTTCGAGACGAGTAGAGAAGTAAATTTCCAGAATATGCGTTACTTTGCTCCGCGAAGGGGTCCACGTACTTTCTCTCTCCTTTATCACATGGACCTCTTCATTCATTGGGTATCCCCGAGAGTCCTTTCTATCTCTCCCTACGGAATTTCTGGATTAAAATCGATGTTGATTATTATGCTAATAGAAACATACGTGACAAATTTCATATTAATTATTAATAAAGTATATTGCTTTGGATCCGGATGATAAAATTGAAACAAAAATTGAAATACTTTTGGCTTGTATCTCCTTCTTTATCGAGCAATTACCAATAATGTAACCTCTATCATTTTTCGATTTATTTATACTCGAATTGATTTCTTCTCCTTTCATCTCATATACGACGAAAAGAAATAAAATCAATTCTTTTCTCTTCTTTTTCCCTTGGTTAGTATTCTTTAACTGCATCCTATTCTCCGCTTGGATTTCCTGTTGGACATGCCACATCGTAAATTCCACCGAATCCGAATATCGTCGTCGAACTCGCAAAACAGGCCGGCATCATTTCAGCGGCGGGCCTGCCCGCGAAACTATGAAATAATCTCGTCGTTAATCTTGCGCGTCGGGAGTGTCGGGACGTGCTGTGCATCCCTTGAACCGGACGGCTCCCGCCCGCGGCCTTTTCTGCCTTTCCCGCTCGAAACAATGGAGGACGAAAGTTTACGGTCGCGCTAGACCACTGCGAGGACCGTATATTTTCGCCGCAACGCTCGTAAACTGCGGTCATGCTGCCAGTCGCCACATCGTAGGCGCATCTTCGATGCAGCGGTGTTGGTGTGCGGAAGGGCTCTGTGGCAGTACGCCACTGTGTCAACGTGTCATTGGATAATTTCAGAGTTACGCAGTTTTCTTGTTTTCTGTGTTCCTCATCCCTCGTCTTTTTTCCTGCACCTATACGAAAAAAGAGATTTGTTCTCCGTCGAGTGTGCGGGTTTGCGTACATGTTTATCTAAGTGCATTTTGAATGAAACATGGAGGCCGTCCCGCTTACCGCTCGCACTTGCGTTCTTCTGCATGTGTGCATTACGATACAGGTGGACGTGAAATACTAGCACTCGTTGTTTCGCTCGTTGTTGCGCTCGTAAGACAACAGGAGCAATATATTTAAACTGCGATTTAATAAAACGAAACAATTTGAGCATATTCATCACTGTTCATCTAGTTAGATCGAGGATATATTCCGTTTTCACCCTTACACGATGTAAGCATCAGTTCATTCTCGTTATTTATCAAATATTAAACAAAGACAAATGATGCTTACAAGCACTGTAAGTCCAAAACGGAACTCCTAAGTGTCTGCCTGAGTTAAGCCCCGTTTTTACAATATATGATTAAAGATAAAAGGTTACCAAGAAATGAATAAATTTTAGGTAACCATATTGTGAAAATATGGGCCTAAGTTTGCATTGAGAGATTGTCCAAATGAGTTTTTCTGCAAGTGTTTAAATGTAAATGCGAAGCTTTGCAAAACTATTTTTTAATTTGGAGATATCTTTTCGTATCCCAGATGTTGAAACTGATTTCTGCATGTACGTGCATTCCAGATACGAATTTTAGGGATGCTATTCTTTATTCGTTAGTTGGATCAAAATTTGTTTTTGCTCGCGCGTGCGGATTTCAGAATGCTGCACGTCATCCGCGTTAAGAAACCGAGCGCGAGAAAAGAAGCGCGCCTGGAAGAAATATGCCAGAGGAAAACCGAGATAATGCTTCCAAGAAATAAAAATGTCGGTCGCTCGAACACGCGAATTAGGAACTTCGTAAGGAAAGTGGGATCTGGAAGGAAGTAGTCCAAGAAGATTTAGCGCGTGGCAATTTGTGGAACGTTATGTTAGTCTTCTATAGTAATTGTGACTTCACACGAGAGTTTACGAAAATGTATTGTCCCTCGGGAGACAGCAATTTCTTATCTCAATTTATCGCCCTTCGGATGAAATACAGAAGCAATAAGAAATTATATTAATTCCCTCAGTGACAAGCGCATTCGCGTTTATTTAGCAAAATAATAGCTTGAGATAAAACGATAATTTAAATTTTCCGAATGACAGGATAAATTTATAAATATTTACATTTATATATTATACACATTATATTTATTTATTTTATAAGATATTACAAATATTTAAGAAGATTAATTTCTCTTTTGACCGAATTATTAAATTAAATATTATTATTTACCCATTTAAGTAAATGTACATATTTTGCATATGCAAAAGAACGAACTTTATACCAAAATGCGGCTGCAAAATAATTAATTATTGTATTGACTGTAAAAATCTCAGTGTCTCAATGTACTCCGTACATCATATGCTTTTGGCTATTAAGCAGTATAAAAATATTCGCTCGATATGACAGTACGTTTCTGCGAATGCATTTAGTCTTCGCTTGTTTGAGCACTGAGATGTTAATCATTAAATATAGCTAAAATGGGAATAAGATTCATAAATACAGCAGCACGTACGAAAAGCTTGAATGCATTCATTTAATTATTAACGCGACGACGTCTCGGCCGAATTTAAGATCATCGGGTGTGATATAATGCGTCTGGCGTGACCAGACGTCTTTAATGCCGATAAAAACGTAGATCGTACAATATATGTGGGCAGTTTCTTTCTCGATCTTTTAAAAAGAAGTATCCCCTCTGACGTTTTACGAAGAAAAATACTACCGACCACAGGAACGACAATGATGATGAAGGAAAGCGGCAATCTTAGTTTACGGCACATTTACGCGCGGGGAGTTTATAATATTACGGAAATTCTGTAAGCGAAAAGAACCCTTGGGATAAAAAAGAGTGACGAGAGCAGAAGTGACTATTCATACAGGGGTTGCAAGGACATTTGCAGAGGTGGCGCCTGTGATAGCTCGCGAGACAAGTGGAAACGGACGGTCATAATCAGACGTGAAAATACTCTAACGTATTTGCCTAAGGAAAACCAGAATGGAAATTGTTCCGCAAGTATGTTGATACGGTTCATGCATTTGCTCCGGAATTTCCTTATTTAATATTGTATATGACACAATGGAAGAAGAGATTTCGTAGGGGATTATTTTACATCAAAAGAAATTGTTAGTTTTTAGAATGTAACATACCTAATACGTTTTCCACAGAAATAATATTACATTAATGTTATAATTTTTTTTTACTTAGCAATATAACATTGTTATGCCTAATATCTGTTATGTTGCACTTATATTGTTGAGAAATTATAACATTTATAGTATTTATATTGTTAATTTGTCTTTTTCGGAATATAACCGTATATATTATTTTAAAAGAGTAACTGTCTTGTTTCTTTAATGCAAATATTAATTCTAAACAAGTTAGGAGTTAATTTAATGTCTTCCTCCTTTCGATTTCCGTATCGGAAGAACCATTGGAAGTGGTAGAGACCACGATAATGGCGACACCGGACGATTTTCATGTAATCATCCTTATTTGTGACGGTAGCTTTTTGTCAATTAATCTCGAGTTATCAGGATCTGTGGCAAGACTTTACTGTGGGGTGGAGGCATAAGGGGGGTGGAGTGTTGGTCATTTGTATAACGCTAGTAGAGTGGGGTACGTATACGGGCGTTATCGCACCAGAAGAGGGATGGGAGAAGTAGTGATGGAACCAAACTAATATTTACTCCCGATTCTCGAGCAAACTAAGTGAAGATGTTCATATAAACTACGTCAATATTAACTTCGACTTGTAAATCTCATTGGTATGCTCTCGTACTGTTTGGTATTATATTCATGCATCTTTTACAAAAACAACGATCTTCATATGATATTCATCTTATAATATTCCAAATGTACTGAAATACGTAAAAAATAGTATATTCAGTCTTCAATTCAATAAATTAAATATTAAATATCATATATAATAAAATGCAAGCAAACAACTATAAATTATTTTCTACTACATTTTTTCGATACTCAAAGCGGTACGATAAATCATTTTAAATTTTCAATTTTTAAGCAGAAGTTTCGGACACGTCAGGTGATAGCGTATAAAGATTATGCACAGATGTGATAAGCGTACCGTCATATGCTTTGAGATTGAAAAAGGATCCCAGGTTTTTGGAGCGGACGTTGGTTATATGAAATGGCCAGCTCAACGAGTTACACGATGTCAACGGGTTGTTCTGGGCAGATTCGTTTGATAATTCGATAGCAATCCGCGTTTCCACCCCGCATTCGCCGTACGTGGATTTACCTTTGCACCGCACGCAGATTCATCCAATTAAATTTATCAGATTGCATGCGCGCGAGGGTCAAAAGGGAGACGATACACGATGATTGACAGGCGTTTGTCTTTTTGGGGTCACGGCAGTATTTTTTTCATTCTCAATCGGGACATTGCTGCCGGAAGAAGTAGATAATAGCAGTTGAGCAATATTGCAGTGAATTGAAATAAAAAAATTTAGATTTGTAGAATTTTGCGATTTACTTTATAGCAAGAATCTTTTATTTTGCGGACTTTTGCATGTGAAAATGTTGTTTTATTCTAAATATATTAAGAAAAAAAGTTACAATTACTACTTAATTTAACTGTAATTTATAATCATTTTTTATGTCAACTATATACATATATATTTAATAGAATATACCTAGTGTTAATAATAATTATTATTAACATATATATAATATATATAATATATATATAATATAATAATATAATATATATTATAACATATGATAATAACTATAAAAATGAATCTTTTAGCTATATTATTATACAATTATAAAATAATTACAAATAAAAAATATTTTTTTCTCAGAATTTTGTATAGTGTTTGACAAATTTATAGAAATACTGCACAACTGGGACAGCTGATATAAAAAAAAATTTGTCAGCATTGGTAATTTATTTAAATAAAATAGTAAAAACAATTTTGATTGTAGCTAATACAATAATTAAATGCGAGGATTAAATATTTGTAAAGAGAATAAAAATTTTAATATACGTTTATTTCATTCAGTTTTCTTTTTCTTATATTAATAGACTCACAGTCAGCCAGTTTCTATTACGAACTTTCCTTTCGGATCAATCCCTGTCAACCGCCAATGAGTATCGTCGTTCGGTCTGATGATGATTGATGATGATGGAGAATATACTAACTGTTCCAAAGGTATACGGAGAACGATACGATGTATAGCCCGGCAGCCATTTGAATGATGTTTATTCGGAAACTTCGAAGACTTTATGCAACATGTGTTCAGACAGCCAACGGAAATATCAAAAAGCCAGAAAGCCGTAACAAGTCAGAGTAATAACTTTTCTAAGGTTTTAGAACTGTATTAATTTAAAAGCTATATAATCGAAGAGGAGAAAATCTTAATTTTAATATTGGATTTAAAGCATGATTATTTTACGTAATATTGTACGGAAATTTCGCTGGATATATCGGAAAATATTTAAATAACTCAAATAAAAAATGTTAATCACAATATAAGTATTTTATACATAATCAACAAGCTAGCGCTAATAAATCATATTGTCATGATTGTGAAATAATGTTTGCGGTTATTCCATACAATTTGTGTGAATAATGTATGCCCTTTATAATCTCCCAAAATCGAAATCGTTTGAAAGTTTGGCTTTTGCGCGACTCCTGTAGTACGTGTCACTATTCTACGTGACATGCATATTTGAAATAAATTCGATGGGTTGCGAGAGAGAGAGAGAGAGAGAGAGACAGATAGATAAATAGATTGATAGAGAGAGAGAGAAAGAGAAAGAGAGAGAGAAGGGGGGGGGGGAATGTATGCGAATCGAATTTATTCCAGTGCCACTCGCACACGTGAAGTAAATAGATGCGAAAACGTGTGTGAATTAAAGCATAAGAAATACTCGTCCCTTCTTCATGATTCGCACATCATTTTTTACAAATTGTATTGCAATTAAATTTTCGAGTTTTAACTTTGGAATCAATGTGAACGTGTATATTGCAACACAAAATCAATAAATATAAATTTATATACTCAGCAATACGTAAAGAAAAACAATACAAAATATACATAAAAAAAGTTTTCATAAAAATAACAAAAAAATTTGTTATTTAGAGATATCATATATGATTCAATTATGCGTCTTATCCATCATCAAATTGTAGTTAAGTATCAAGAGAACTTGAAATATGAAAATGTTTACAAGCAGGTACAAGTGCTTATAATAAAAACGAAAAGTCTCTAATCCAGTTTAACAAAACATGTTTTTACAAATATTCAAACAATCTTTTTTATTAAACTCAATCAGTTCTACAGGCGATCCAATAAAAACATGTTATTGATCAAATACGAACTAGTTTTTGTCCTCTTTTTTTAATAACTATATCTTTTATCGAAAATTTGGAAAATAAAATTGTTAGTGCGAGCGTGTTCTCGATGAAATGAATACATCGTTTAATGTCTTTTGTCATAAAAACAAGCGTGTATTATCGCGAAAGCTGGATTATTCTTAATAAAACAAACGATAGTATAAAGAAAGGCAAATGAGAATGTTTTATTCTTTATACTACATGACGAACTTGAAGACAGGCAGAATTCTAAGGAGATACAAACGAGCATATACAATGAGGCAGAGTGCATAACTGTGTTCTATAAGATATTCTGCCGAAATGTCGAAGAGCGTATTACGCTTAAGAAATGAGCTGAGTTTGCTCGCTCGGCGCCAGTTCACTACTTGTGCCAGTTATAACGCACTTGGATTTTGATATCTTCTAAGTAGTACATCCAGCAGTCGCGTGCTCGTAGCTGATTCAGAATCGTACTCTCATGGGAGATGTCTCCGAGCGGTTTCCTGTCCAAAATTCGCATATATAAGTTTCATGGAGAGTGGAACACATTTCATGAGCTTCTTTATGACGCACAGCATAAGTGATTACAACGCGAATATATTAAAAAGATAGACTTCTTTAATGTAATGATAAAAATTTTGCGTATCTTTTGCACATAAGAATAAGATTAGCACATCTTTTATGACTTTTTAAAAAATAAATGTTTTTAATCTTTTGTGCAATCTAGAAGGCGGAATTTGGTTCTCCTTCCTAAAATATCTTGTAAAAAATCTATTTGATCCCATACCTTTTGAAAACCTAAAGCAGTAGAAATTAGATTGCAGACGGAAGAAATATGATTGTAGACAAAAGGTTAATAATTTTTAATTACCGTTCTATTAAACAAAAGACTTGTCGCTGCATTGGACTGTTAAAACTTTTTATCTCACTTTTGCAAAATTTCAAATATATATATTTATTTCATTTTACATACAACGAATGTACACTTTTCATCCATAAAAAACTGATTATCTAAGATGAGAGAAATGTTTACAATATTTTATGCGAGCATTTCTTCTTCGTTTTTTTTAAATATTAAATACACTAACATTAGAATTACAAACAAAAGTACAACATAAATATAAATTAATTTTACGTATAACAGGATTTATAAGATTATATTGAGAAACATATTATACATTATCATCAAAAGTTATGTTCACCAGATCGTTATTTTCTTTCTAGTGTCAGCACACGTACGCGTGACATCCAACGAAGATGCGCAGCGGTATGTAAACGATACCTGTAATGATTTGAAGGAAGATCCGCCTATTTTCGAGCCGACAGCAGCGAATGTCAGTGCATTTGTGGGACAAACCGCATATCTACCGTGCCGCGTGCGAAATTTGGGTGACAAAGTAGTAAGACTTTTCTTCTATAATTTTACTGTAACACATTTTATTATAAACACCAGACAAAGATTCTTTCATAATTATTAATTTAATTAAGTTTTACATAATATATTTCATTCAATGCTCACAATATTTTATTATGATCATTTATGTGATTGTTTGCTTATAATTTATAATAATAAATACGCTGAAATTATGTTTATACCTTTAAAGATCACATATGTTTAGCTATGTTTATGCGGATATAATATAAACATGAGGCTATTTGAAATGCGAATTTCGTTTATCATGTTACTCAGAATATATACGAGTAAAGCAGGACAATTAATTCTTTGTGAATTGACAACTCCATTAGCTATTTGGAATTATTCCCTTTTATTTTATGAATTGCTGGTTCGATTTTTTTTTAAACTTGGCCTATGGGGTAATTTGCTAATGCTTTATCGAATTTGGAGTAAAAATTAAAAAATTCAAAATAGTACAATATTTCGAACAGAAATTCGGAAAAAGAAAAATTTGGTTATCATAAAATTTATAGTTTTAGGAAATTTTTAATTATGAAGTATTATTAAGTTCCAGTTTCATTTTAGTTGAAGTTCATCAATATCATGTAAACAGTTAATCTAAAGTGGCTTTTAAACTCTGATTATAAACTCCGTAAGCCAACCTTCGTTGGAGGTTATTACCCTTTTAAAATTTGACACTTTTAGGGCACCGAGTTTTACGATAATCAGATTAAAAAAAATTTGTTTATGACTATTTCTTTTAATTTGAAATTTGTAATTCTAAAGTATAGAATTGAATTCATTGACCTCGAAAACCTTTCGAAAGACCTTCCATAACTTTGTTAGAAAGCTTCCTTGAAGGAAGGGGTTAACAAAGATTGTACATATGTATGTATCATTATTAATTGCAAACAAGCACTGAGTAGCTCAACGGCAATTAATCTGAAAATTTACCGGAGACGGTTTCGATTCAAACAGGTTGTTTCCAGCACCCTTATCTGCATAAGGGAGCCTACGTAATTAATACAGCGGCATGACAAATTGTCGCTTCCGTAGTTCCGTAATAGGGGGCCGCCAATAAATATCGCGGCCACGATTAGAGCGCGTTCCACACATGTGAATATAGAACGTGAGGGTGGATGTCGTAGCGCGTAGGAAATGGCGTGTCTGTGACGATATATCATGAAGAGTCATGGGGACATAGACGTCAGTGTGCTTCCTTCAAAGGCGAAATCTCTCCGATGCGTATCTCGCAGCGTTGACTAAGCGCACGGCATAGATTTAACGAAGACGTATGATCATCTTAGTATAACTTTTCTTTAGCAACCGGTCTCGCTTTTCAGTTCCCACCGCATTCCAGCCATTGTCAAAGTTTTTAGTGCTTTATGTGAATTTAGTGAACGCGGTTGATCCGAATTTATTAGATTTTATGGATACGGAGTGATGGGAATTACGAAGAATGACGCAGACATACTTCTCAATCGTTTCTGACATGAAACAAGGTAAAAAAAAAAGGTATTTTCATCCTTTTATATAATTATAATAGAAGTAAACGGCAAGCGGAGAAAATGCAAATTTGCAGCGTGAGAAGAATGTGAATAGAAAAAGAGAGATTCCTAAAGCGTTTACAACGAAGTACGAACGCTTTATAACTTACCTAAATTCTTCGCTCCGCGGAACACGCGCAAATAGAATCTTTCGAAAGTTCTTGGGTCCGCTGCGAGAAAGCCTGGCAATCTGAAGACGGGGAACACGGTTTCGCGGTAACAAGGGATGCAAAAGGAAAGGTCGATGAAACGATCGAAGCGTGGAAATTTGTGGACGACTCAACTGCGATTCACATAGGTGGTGAATCATTCCGCGAAGAATCATATACCCAGCCAATGGTCACATTCAATGTCCGTCAGTCGATTCGTTCACAGACATCCGTTAGATTGAAGGGCACTTGGTACCAATCGCGAATCATTCCTAGGAAGCGAATGTCATACGGTTCGCTGTGCATTTTTCTCTACAAACGCAATTTTTCGGCACACCCATCCAATTTTCACGACCCACTTTTTCGCGTTCCCGAATTTCCTTTCTCGCTTTAGACAAATTTCTTTCTGTTTCTATGCAGGCTTTATTGTTATCGAGCGAATGGCAGTAAACGTATGCAACTGGTGGATGGATGCGATTTTTGTAAGCTTTGCCTTTTTCACTCGGAGTAGAAATGTCTAGAATTGATGAGTGTAATTGTTCGATGGTTGATGCTTTTAAGATGTTTGATAACGTTAATATTAAAAAAATAATTTGTGCGATCTTTTCTCTTTATTGAATACACAAAGGTTCTGTCAATTTAAAAAACTTGCTGCAGAAACGTATGCGTGTTCTGATATCAATTAAAAGAGTTAACCTTATTAATTAATTTTATTTATTAGTAATTATAATATTTCGTTTTTACTTAGGCTTTGTACACACGTATATATGTATAATACGTATATATATTAAATAATGCATATATTATGTGTCATACTTTTATTATAATTAATTAAATATTTTTTAATTAAATTATCAAGCTATGCTATATTCTAATTATGCACATATAAAATTATGATAAAATATTATGTTTTTTATACTGCATTGCTATACATTACCATTAATCATTTTACTTTTAAAAATAAATTCCATAATAAAAATTAAGATTTTTAATAAAAAAAATTTAGTTTATTATTCCTTTTTGGACGTGTGAAACTAATAACAAAAACTACATCCACTTTGATGAAAAAAAAAAGTTTTATTCTATACCGTTGTCATCCAACTGTAAAAATTTAAACTGAAGATTGATGGTATATCAAACGCGGTTCAATGTGCAATATTTTGAAAACGTACTTGTATCTAACAGATATTTTATAGATTTTATTGGAAATGGACGAATATATAGATTTCTTTAATAGCTGGGATATAGAATTGCTCGACGTGCATTTTCTCGGGGCACGGCCGGATGCATTTTTAGTTCACGTTCACCAGATTTATCCAATCTTTTCCACATTTTTCTTCCTTCCACTTATCTGTTTTCCTTTTTCCCTACGATCCACCTTTAATTAAATATCGATCTACGTGCGGCGACGGTCAGCGGAAACGCGTCGATTACGGCAAGTTTTCTCGAGTTAAGTCGGAAAATCAAATGGAGTTTAAGAAGAAAATAATTGCGAAAGATTAGTCGCATTTATTTTAGTAAAACTCGAATGGCTTCTTAAACGGAAAAAGGATTTTAATGAAATTTGTAACGGCTCTTCACTATGGTCAGATTATCAGTTAACATTCTTGAGAAACTTATGAATGAAGAAACTGATTGCTTGAACGTCATTATTTTCTGAATCTCGTTAGTTAAACTATGAGCATTTAAAAATGAGTATTTTGGAAAAAATGTGAAAAGAGATATGTCAATTGCTACTTAGATGATGGTACTTTATCTCTAATTGTTCTTAAATTAAATTTGTGTGTGTGTGTGTGTGTGTGTGTGTGTGTATGTGTTGATAAATTTATCTTTAAATAATTATTTTATTCTAAAAAATGAATATAATTAAATAATTATATCTCAGATATGTCGCAGCGTGTGTAATTTTTATCATTAAATATTTCAAATACTTTATTATTTATTATTTATTTTACTTTATTATTTATTTTATTATTTATTTCTAGTTTGCGTTACTGTGAAATAATATATTATAGGTATAATGATTGATATTTGTACCAATTTATTTATCGGTTGCAAATTCCTAGAATCAAACATAATTATCAAATAATGCTTGAAAATGAATATCTTAAGGGAATTGTATAGCTGTCTGTACTACCGACTTACTAAATCGTAATTTTTGTATAACAATTGCTTTTTTTCTCTTTTACAGATTCAAAAATTTTTTTTCCAGATTAAAATATACGTATAATTAATACATGTTTGTAAGGTAGAATTTATGCCGAGAACGATCAAAAATTTTAAAATTAAAA
>NW_017305569.1:4377454-4379188 GCF_001594115.1 Trachymyrmex septentrionalis | reverse complement strand
AAAAAAAAATTTGGTGTCGTTCTCGGTATATAAACACGTATTAATGCGTATACTTTAATCCTGAAAAAGGAAAAAAATAATTATACAAAAATTACGATTTATTTTTTCAAACCTGATCCTCGTTGATCAATATTTAAAATGCAGTTCACTTGACGCTACAAATGCTTCAAAACTTTTAATTGACCAATCGGAAGAAACAATTTTATTAACTGATCAATCAAAAAATGCTTCGAAGCATTCGTAGTATTAAGTGGACCGTAGTCTCAGGAGATCGAATTGTTAAAGGAAAAGTACAGTATTAAGGAAGGATAAAACAATGGAAAAGGATAAAATTTGATATCCCATGAATTTTTACTCTATTTTTACTTTTCACTATTATTATCTGATATTATATATCAGATTATCAGTTAACATTCTTGAGAAACTTATGAATGAAGAAACTGATGATTTGTTTGAATACTCTGTCATACTCTGTAACAATATACATCCCAATTTATTCATCGGCTACTAATTCCTATAGAATAGAGCATAATTATCCAAATAATGCTTAAAAATGGATAGTTTTAAATTGCAACAAAATGCATAGGTTAGTAATCAATTCTACATAAAAAGTCGAACATATATATATATATTTTTTTTTTTAACATATATATTTTCTCTTTGCAAGAAGATTATTTGATTTCCATCGAAATATCAGTTTACGATTTCTTCAGGCGGGAATGTCGGAAAAGTCGAAATGTTGAATGTAAGTCAAGTTAGCAACGAACGATCGTAGCTGCGCAAAGTAAATAAAATTTCAAAAAAATACAATTTGCAAATTATGTTTTTATAAGAAAGTTATTTTAATCATCATATTGCTTTACGTTACAATGCAAGATGGGTTATTTATTTTGCACTTTACAATAGAATCGTCTAATTAAAATAAACGTTTCCACACCCAATTGTCTGCTTCTTCTCGAGTGCCATTATATCCTCACAGAGTCGATGTGTTACTAACTACGAAGTAGCGACTATGCCAAGGAAAATATTCGGGGAAATTATTTAGGAAAGATTAATGAACAGAGAAAGAGAGAAGAGGGAGAGCAAAACATGTAATTTTTCACTAAAGTAAACATTATTGTATTGAATTTTTCAATTAAGGGTTGCGAAGTTTCGTTTCTGCTTATTTGATTTGTATTAACGTTTAAATCAAAATTAACATTATTTATTTTACTCATCTTGACTAGAAAATAAAGTTTAGCCATTAAAATTAGTACAGCGTACAAAATTTGAAAATATATTTCTTGACGTGCTCTATATGCTTATTACAGCATTGAATATCACAGTTATTGTAATAAACATAGAAGTAAATAAATTAAATGTAATAGTTTAGTAAAAAATATTAGTAATAACTAAAAGATAAAACTATAAAAAAAGGAAGCATATGGTGATGACCTTGATATTGACTTATATTGTTAAGGTCATGATTACCTCTGTATTACCTCTAACAGGTTTTCACCGGCGCTTGTCCTACTTTAAAAAATTATTAACAATCAATTCTGATAATTATTTTCCCACTTTGCATGGAAAATCGATGACTCTAAGCAGGGGGGAGGGGAAGGAAAGAGACTCAGTATGGCCGCACAACTTCCGACATGAAAGTTGTATGCCTCTATATATATGTAAAGTGGACCTAGTTTCGCGTGGAGATTCGTACGCCTCTAGTCGGACTACCCCATCCGTCAATGCTTAGGA
>NW_017305569.1:4377094-4377354 GCF_001594115.1 Trachymyrmex septentrionalis | reverse complement strand
ACCGTCATCGACTTTCGAAGTAATAGATACTTTGTTCAAAAATGATATTAAGATTCAAGAAAAGTAAAATTGCTGCTTAAACATTATGTGCTATGTTTATTTCTGAATTATATTTTAAAAAGTTCACAATTCCATTATATTAGGTGTACAAAAAAGTTCTGAGCTTTTTTTTGTAAAATTCAATCTTTATTTAAAAACAAACGAAAAAATATTAATCAGCGAAATATTAAATATTAAATATTAAATATTAAATATTAAAT
>NW_017305569.1:4363617-4376994 GCF_001594115.1 Trachymyrmex septentrionalis | reverse complement strand
ACATTATGTGCTATGTTTATTTCTGAATTATATTTTAAAAAGTTCACAATTCCATTATATGTATACGTAAAATATTTTATAGGTTTATATTAAGAACTTTAAATGATACATTTAAAAACAAGTAAAGAACACATAAAAATATAATAGATTTTATTTTATTATCACCTTTATATATTTAATATATTTTAATAGCTTATTAATTTTATCGTAACTTACCGCAATGTATTATATTAAAGTTAAAGATTTAATTTTATCTCTTTTATTTCTAAATAAAAAATAAGAATGAATATTGAATACTTATTATTTGTAAACTGAGCTTATAAATTTATATCATAAAATAAGAATAAACGCGTTTGCAAATGTAAAAACAATGCAAATACTAAGACATTTAATAGTTATCATAAGATATTATTTCGCTAAAAAAATTCACTCTTTTCGAAAACGTTTAATTTTAAAAAAGATAGGTTAATAAAAAAAAGTTAAATCTTTAACTTTAATATAATACATTGCGGTAAGTTACGATAAAATTAATAAGCTATTAAAATATATTAAATATATAAAGGTGATAATAAAATAAAATCTATTATATTTTTATGTGTTCTTTACTTGTTTTTAAATGTATCATTTAAAGTTCTTAATATAAACCTATAAAATATTTTACGTATACATATAATGGAATTGTGAACTTTTTAAAATATAATTCAGAAATAAACATAGCACATAATGTTTAAGCAGCAATTTTACTTTTCTTGAATCTTAATATCATTTTTGAACAAAGTATCTATTACTTCGAAAGTCGATGACGGTCGTATGTTATAATGAGTAATGCATATCTCTAATTAATTATGGATTGAATAAATAAGATGATCTTTTGAAAGTATATTTTCTTAATAAAAATGTGTTTCTTATCGTTAACTATATTATAACCTATTTATATAGTACATATCAACTTTTGAACAAACACAAATATGATAATCAAAGCACGTTTCAATTACGTCCTATTGTATTCCTATTTTATAATTTAGTTTTCCGCGAATCATACTCTTTACTTATTGTAGCGAAGATGAGTTATGGAAGCTATGATTTGCGATTCTTCTGCGCGGGGAGAATCCAAGGAACGTTGAGATAAAATAATGCAACGTAAAGTGCTGCCCAAATGCAATAAACGTTTTCTTTGTACTATCGCCATGCTAGGCCCCTATTTTCTATTATATTTCCTATTAAGAGTCAGAACGATCATTGCGAAGGATAAATCTACTTTCTTGCTACTAAAGTTCCGTTTTCCGATAATATAATATAACTTTAAGCGAGAAAATATGCTTTTCAAAACGTGATCACAAGGAACGGATTTAATGTAACCGAAAGATCTTTTCTTAATAAAATAAAAAAATAAACTTGAATGTATAATAAACCACATTTTGTATAATGATGCGCGTGTTTACTTGTTTCAACTTGTTTTTAATATATTTTTACTTATTCTGCAATATTACAATCTTTTTACTGTTGAACTTTTGATGAGCGTATATTTAATTATTAGGTATATGAAACTGTATGATAATTAGTACGTCTGGTAAGAAACGATTGGAAGATATTTCGTGTAAATTGAAACTGATTAAGTAATTAATTATATTTGAATTTTCCATTTTTTGTGTTTTGTCTTAATTGATATACAATATTTGTTGATCATATATTAAAAACATATATTGTAAGTTTGATCGATTTATTAGTCTTTTCAAACATTAGTTCTTAAACGGAAGAAGGCATCTTTTTACTGCTTACTTATAACTTGTAACATTTTTACCACGTTTTTTTTAATGACAAATCAAACAGTAATGAAAAAGATTTAAAAGTTAAAGTTCAAGAAATTTATATTTTTTTATAATAGTTATTTTTATTATCCAATATTTATATAATGCGCATATGATTTTAACTTTAAATATTTTGAACATTACCTGCCACCAAAAATTGTCTGAATTAATGGTTTCAATGCTAATATCTACTATCAGTATAAAATCAGGCACGTCAAAGTCTCCTTGTATAGAATTTCCTAAAAATATTTCGTAACTCGTCTACCTTCTTGACGGTCCAAAACATCCGTGAATATAATAGATGGTCGGAAGGGGATTTTTCAGTATTTATGCTGCTCATAAAGTTCAACGAGCTTATCTTTTATTTGCATTTCAATATTATATTGTCCAATACCTGTCATATTTGATAAGAAAAAAATATATAACACTGAGAATTTTATTAAAGCTACGAGCTTCTTGCTAATTCGTCTATCGAAGCATATGGAAATATATTTATCGCAATATAATTAGTAATTAATAAGAGTATGTCATTTTTTAAGAAGACGTGTATAAATAATTATTATTATGATAGAGTATTAGACAATGCAACATTTTCGTTAAACTCTATTGCTATTCTGTGATGCAATGCGATGTGAAATTTTCTGTAAAATCATGATTTGTTAACCTCGCACCCACGTCAAACGTCGCGCAGCATGATAGATCGAAGTGAAAAAACGCGGACCGCTCCTGCGAGATCGATTTTCTAGGTGTAAGGCTCGAAATCCTCGGGGCAGCATTTCCACAGCATAAATTGGACAAGCGCGAATTCCGAACGTGCATTATTCATGGATTGCGAGATAAGGGAACGCGATCGGTTTGAAAAACTGAGCGCGACGTGTGTATGTCTGTGAATATAAGAGAAAAAGGTAAAGTGGCTGACACATCCGATGGTCATCTCATTCTATTCTGATTAAGTTATACATATCTTTTGAGTGGTACTGCTGTCGAGATAGATCATTTTTGACACTGTGTATAAAAAGAGAGAATAATGGAAGTCTCATAAAAAATTAACTTTTTATGCAACTTATCGGAGTATTTAATAGTTTTTAGAGTATTTATAAGCTAGTCCAACTATTTAAATTAAAGAGGTCGTAGGTAAAATTTTATAGTACAATGCTCTCTTTTAAAGATTTCTGTATAATGTCAAAGTTTAAATGGTATGATTCAACGATATAAAACTGAACAAATCATTTGCATTGGTACCAATTAATGACGATACTGTATAGTGTGGAAATTTGTGAAAAGGACCCCAGGTATATATTTGAGTATTATCGACTGTAAATTAGTGCAATGCATATGAATGTCATTATGCAGAAGTGCAATAAATTTACATTTGCACGAGATATCGTTTATCGTTTCCCCTGAGATCATTACGAAATAAAATTGAAAATGTTTCGGCGCTTTCATAAAACATTACGTGCTTGAATAATTGTCCCGTATTCCCTCGGAACTGCATCAACAGAGGCTGCTGCGCGTGCTTGATGTATGGCTTGATGTGTTTACGGTTTATGTGCCGCGGATATATGAAGGTTTTTTTTTTCATAGTACAACGAGACGATATTAGTAACGTTCGCGTATTAACATAACCCGAGGCCACGATGAGCGAAAATATACGATACATCGGAAATATCGCTGATGTAAATGCAACAGAAGTAGTTGCATCAAATCGGTGCGTTCAACGGTGTGTAAAAGCGGTGTGTAATAATGATTGATAGTTAAACTGTTATCAAACTGTTAATATTTATTATGAATAAATATAATTGTTAAAATAACAAAATCCTTGTTAGGTGCATTTTAATTTTTATTCTATATTCGGTTATTGTTAAATACGTTTCTAAATTGTTTCACACTTAGATGATAATTATATTTACATTTCATCATGATAATAATTAATACTAATTTTGAACATCTTACTGATGATAGCTACCGCGGACAGATAAAAAAAGCGTAACAATTGTACAACAACATGTTCATTATACCCCGCTGCACCTGAATAGCTAATTCTTAAGTACTCTTAAAAAATTCAGCGGGGATTTTAATTACGAGCAGTCTTTCAAGCGTTCCAAAGAAAAAGAGCTTTTTTCATTAAGATTACAGTAGACTGCCAGGGCGTTTTCTAAACAAATGTTCCCTTTTCCATTGTGTCGCTCTGGCGGAGAAAAGAAAAAGAAGAGAGACGAGAAAGGATGAAAAACGCAGAAGAGAGAAAGTGAAGCAAGTATAGGCGGGTAGCATGGATGGAATGTTGCCAGCTATTTCAAAGGTGAGAGATCACTTTGCGTTTAGAAGAAACTTTTTGCCTTTCACGTGCTGCTACATATGCGAAATGCACACGAAGTAGAAAAACGCGAGGATGGATTGGAAGGACACGCATGAGTTTGTGTGGAAATGTAGTTACGAATTTTGCTACTTGAAACGAGCGAAGACTCTGGAACAATGCATCTGCAGCTTTATTACAAGTCGACCGCGAAATTATGCTATTGAATTAGCGATTGATTATACAATTCGGTAATTTCCATAATTACATGGATAAAGGAAGCATCGCCTTTAGCCTCATTGAAAATATATGCTTCATATGTTACGTATTTGTGTATGGCAACCGATTGACTCCGCTTTCGAGTACGTCCTTGATAATAATTTACTCTAACAACGCGCGCTTGCGTTATAATTTTTAGTGCAAGAAAAGGAAGCAACTTACTGTTTTAATGTATTTTGAAGCGCTAAGTTCAATTGCTACCAGAAAAATTTTATAAAGTTGAATTTTTAAGATCTAGCACGTCAATTTTAAGATAGAACATGCCATTTTTAAGATATTGTACGTCAATGTTCAAAGTATAGCAATTCTTTCTAAATAATTTGGATGCGAAAGTGATGAGCAAGATAAAGTTGTGATTAGGATTTGACGATTATTGAAAAACATTGAGACAAAAACATGCTGACCATTCCTGTTAGATTTTAATACTTGAAACTGATTTAAAGTCATATACAAATAAAGATTCTGACTTATTTTTCAATTTCAATCATTTCAGTTGCATAAAACATGTAAATTAACGTAATTTTTATTTTATTTCTTCCATCAAAATAATATATTTCCTGAAGATATATTTTCAAAAGTGTTTTTACGAATTTTATATTAATTAAAAAAAAAATAATTACAAAATATATGAATAAATTAAACGAGATAAATAGCTTTTGTGCTTAAACGTGTTTATTTATTAATTATAGTTATGAATATTAATTTTAAATTAATTCATAATCGATTATTCATTATTAAAATAATCAATTATTATTAAACATTTATCTGATAGCTTATATTTTATAAAGTTTTAATGAACAATATTGCTTCAGTTGCAAGAATAAAAAGTTAGTAGTTTATTATAAAATAAATTTAATTTTTTAAAATAAATATTAAATTTTTAGTATTTTAATTTGCGAAAAATCCGTTATGAGTTTCTTCATGGAACTTGCATGAAGAATTCCCTTTTGTCATTTTTAGCATTATAGTACCGCAATGACATGCGTAAATTATTATCCCCATATCTCCACTTCACATGAAGTGCTACATATTGCCCCCAAGGATGTACAATAGCTAGGTCGTCCCTCTCGCCGCAGCTGTAAACGATAGGGAAAGCACTGCTTGCAAACTACGCCAGTAACAACTCCCCCGTACACCGAAGTCGACGCAGAAACTAGTAGAAATGCAGCGTGGAAGTTCCTTTCCGTTTGCCAATGTCGGACGGCTACGTCGCCGCCGTTTACGAAACTTTTATCGCAAAATGTGAAACTGTCCGGTTACTCAGAAACGGCGCTTCTGAAAAGAAGTTCCCGCCTTTTAGAAACGGTCCACATCAGCAACCCGACCGCATATATATATGTAAGCGCCAAATAAATCTCAGAGATGGTAGAACAGTTCGTGCGAATCGGCAGGTGTGCAGTGATTGGAGTTGAAAAGAAGTTGATAATTTTTTAAATCATTATTAAACGTGTAATTGATCTGATTTTATTTGCAGTTTTTTCGTAGCATGTTAGAATTACAAATATTCATATGATTACATAATTATAATGTTGATTTTATTGAAACAAATTTCAAATTACCGACTTTGGAAAGCAATATTTTAATACATCCGTGATTGGTGCTATCCATTTAGGAAATGAATGTGCTAAAGTATTGGAGAATTTTAACGAACGATGTTATTAATGTAATTGGCAGCGTCAATATCGTGTTATTATCTGATGATTTTATCATACTTGTGTAATTTAATTAATAACATTTGTATTCTAACGATAAGTTAACGAAAGATAGCTCGCACAGCGAAGCTTGAAAGATAAATCTGTTTGATAATTGATTTATATAACAGCAGATTGAAAAATAATAAACGAAAAATGGATTGTTTTATTCTATATTGCTTGCGACAAACGTTGCAATATTAAAACATTTAATAGATACATTAAGAAAGAATATATCAACTAACTATATATCAAACCGCTACTAATAAAGGAAAATAAATATTGCATTTATCATTTTTTATTATAAATAAAATTCTTATTCTTAATTAAAAACTTTAGGTCTCGATTTATTAGGTTTTTCATTGATGAAAATTTGATTTTATGATATAGTTGATTTTAACAAGAATTTATTTTTGTCTGTATTTTGAAAATGTATTCAATTAATTAACAACGGAAATAAAGCTAATGAGAATTTGTGTCGTATAGCCAATAAATAAAGAAAAAAAGGATCAATACTTAATTCGTTATCAGAGCATGACGCGTTGAAATAGGATACGTAGAGTCGCGATTGCGTATCGCAAATATTGCCAGGAAGAAAAATACAGTAAAAAGGATTCAAATTATAGAGGCAAAACAACGCGCTGGCAACCGGAGGAAAGCGTGCCGCGGATTTTTTTACGAGCGGTCGTTACGCACAACAGCGTCACCGACAGACAGTCTGCTTCCTGCTGTAATTAATGTCCGAAAAACAGACGCAATGTCGGATTACGAATAAAAATATGACAACTGTGGTCAGTGCGCGGCATACGTTTTAAAAGTCGCTTATGAAAATAACAGACACGGACACAACAAACGCGTTGCGTTTAAAATTAAAAACATCCATCGCGAGTTAGTTGGGTGGACGAATGTGCGCGATCCCTCACTTCATGCGAAACGACACCGCGTTATACCTGCTAACAAGCCTCGAATTGTGCGGTAAGTTTGTCCTATCACACCCAGAGATTTAGTAAATCCACTTAACTATGTTTGTAGAATTTGCAAGCAACTGCAATTTATGTTTCACGTAATTCACATCGTACGCGAATTATGAGATTTACTTTACATACTTTCATTTCGGCATAATTACAAAGCATAATTATAAAAACCACATCTCTTGTATATATTACTAACATTCGCATGATATGTCATTTGACTGTTGTTTAGTTAGAAAAAAGTTTTAAATCTATGTTTATTTGTTAAAACAATTAATACGTTATAAATCATCTAATTTTATCAGAATATATTTGACGATATAATGATCTTTATATTTATGCTAACAATAAACAATTTACTTTGTTATAGTGATGCGATATTTTTTTTCTAGTTTCTATATTTCTTTTAATAAAATCGTCGTGTGTATATTCTCGATTTCTGTCAGCACATATATTGAGTTTGTACGGCAAGTGATACGTGACGCTTGGGGATAATTAAATTTACCTCATTTAAACGTATTTGCAGCGCGATTTCAATAGATACGACTTTACAATTTTCCATATTTTAACGTTGCTTGTACCGTTTTGGCGATCAGATTTAAACCAGCATCGACGCTAACGTGGAAATTAATTAATTAGGTCGAAAGCTTCGTTCTGCCATTACTGGCGCGAAACACTGTTACATAAATATGCACTAAAGCGTATTGATATTATGCTTGAGAGTTTGCATCCAGCGTGAAATGGAATGTGACGGAATATTAATTAAAGTAACCGAATATTAGCTTCCATGATTTAATCATATAGGCGCGTGTATGCATTTTTAAAATGCATTATAATTTAATTTTTAGAATATTTATAAATTGAAATATTTGTTAATATTTATTATATTCCGTCAGATATTAAATAGAAGGATAATAAAATTTTAGTGTTGTATGACGTAATGTAAAGGCATTAACATATTATTAAAATATAAATTCAATGAATTGAAATATGGATTAATTATTGCATTATTTATGTGTAACAAAAAAAGAGAGAGCAGAATTTTCTATTATAGAAGCATTTCTTTGGAGAAAACCAAATTATACATACGTTGTTAAATGTACAAATAAATGTTATATTTTAGAGATATTGATTTCAAGAAACAAAGTTAAGATAATTGCGTGTACGATTGTTATAATACTGTCATAGTTGTCTCAATAACTTAGCAAAATTTATCGATATTTTGCATAGATGTTTATAGATATATCCGTAGCTAGAATTTCGGACATTTCGCGATTTTTCTTTTTTTTCCGAGAAAGCTCTTTTCAAAGTGGAAAATTGAATGTGATGATCAAATGAGTTTCGATGCTTTTTTCGATGGTGTTCAATGGAACGAAGACTGATTCTAGTGACTCAATGAGAAACAAAGAGAAAGAAGTGGAAAGAACGTGGGAAAGGGCGTGAAGAGTAGAAAAAGTAGAATGATGTAAAAAAAGTGGGGAATAATATGAGAGAGTATTGGACACGGCGTACGTTTTCGAGGCGGTTCACATTTTACCTGCGGACATTGTCAGAGAGGGTCAATTTGCATAAACGCAGAGACAAGGATATTCTCTTTTTCATAGGTTTTATTTTTTTTGTCGATTAATATTCAGGACACAGCTCTCTTTATCCGAGTCAATGTGTTCTCCTATTATTCTTGCTAACAGAACCTACGAAAAAAATTTAATGGTAATTTATTTATCATTGCATGTAAAGTATAATAATTTTTCAATTATTGTTTTAATCTTCCGGAGCTGACGGTATATTGAAACCATTCAATTATCAATCTCTTTCTCAAAAAATTCAATTTCTTTTATCAAATCTGCAAATTTTAATTATTTTTATTGAAATATATTTACAATTAGTATTTATTCTTTTTTATACGATTTATGTCATTTTGATTTTTTGAAATTATTTAATGCCTTTTACTTAATAAACATAAATTAAATATTTACAAATTCTTTCTATTAGGTTGTTCGGAAAGTAATTTCGTTTTTTCTTATGAAAATAAAAGACGATTTTCAATCAGACGCGTTTCAAATGATCATGAATGGTCAAATTCGATAAATTTAATCTCTCAGCGATCTCACGAGTTGTTATTCGCCGGTTTGCATCAATTAATGCCTTTATTGTGTCTTCATCAGCTTCAACTGGCCTTCCAGAACGTAGTGCATCTTCAACATCAAAATTGCCGGATCGAAATTTTGCAAACCAGTTTTAGCACTAGCGTTTTGTCAATACATCTTCTCCATACACATCGGATAATTTTTTTTTTGCTTGAACAGCATTTTTACCTTTTCGATAGTAAAAAAGTAAAATATGTCGGAAATGCTGCTTTTCATTTTCATATTTGATAGGGCACCAATCAAAAACTACTGCGTAGAATCAATCGAACTTTTTTTACAAGCAAGCCTTGCTATATCAGCTGTCAAAATATGTAATGATTATGCGGCTTAAGTGTGAAGTTGGCTGTGAAAAAATACAATAAGTCCTCTGTTGGGAAAAAAACGAAATTACTTTCCGAACAACCTAATATAATATTCCAATAAAGAGATTTGTAATTGAATGGATTCAATATACCGCCAATAACTGTGTGACAGATTTTGGCGTTAGCTCCCTGGAGAATTAATTATTTTCACATATTTATATATATTGCTGATCTTTCGACGCGTTTTGAAAATTATATAGCAAAATACAATGTAGTATGACGTATACGAATAATTTGTAAGAAAATTCTGTCAATTAATACAGAAAGGAACGATGTTTTCAATTTTTACGCGTCTATACCATCTGCCCCGTATTTCGCCATGGTCTGTCACGTTTCCGTAAAAGAAGATGTCGATAAAATCATTCGCCCTAGCTCGGCGCCGGCTCGAGAGGTCATCTAATTGTTTTCTTCCGGAAGTTCCAGTAGAGACGTCTCTCGTCGTGACAAACGATGCTTTTACCCTCCTCGCTCTTTTCTCTCATCGCTCGCAAAAAAGTGCTCGCGATCACGAGCGAAGAAAATGACGCACGGTTCTTCCGATGGGCGTCCGTCCGGACGACGACATTCTCTCGCGAGCATAGGCATCACAACTTCCGTGGAATTGATTTAATTCCAGTCAACGTCATGCCATTTAATTGACGTCCCTAGAAATTTCGTTTCTACACATCGAAACGTTAAAGTCGAGACTTTATAAAGAAATAATCCATCGTTGACAATAAAATAGAAACATGATTATTATTTCTGATCTATAATCTTAAAATAACAATTTAAGCAAAGTAATCTATTAATTTTGCAGATTGGACGTACTCGTATATATTTTACGCTTTGCGTTTTAATCTCTTCAGATTTGATTTTATTGGAACCATGTTTAAAAAAAAATTCTTTTTTAATTCAATTCATGCGCATTTTAATAAGTAATTCATACTAAACAATTAATTTTCTTCAATTTTAACTATTTATTAATTTATATTGTTATGTACATCAAATCTCAGATATTGATAGAATTAAATTATTTCATCGGATAAAAGTCTTCAAATTTAGTGTACATTGCAATGTACGCAGAGTTTGAAGAGATTATTGAAGAGACGCTCTTCATTGTAAAGATATCTCCATGATAAATAACTGAAACATTTATAAAAATATTGCCCTTAAAATAAAATAATCGCTTACGTAAGTAAGTAACATGCCATATAAAATGTGAAATAATAAAAGAATTTTATAAAAGAAATAGGAGTTTTTTCACGAAATTTATCTGCGTTATTTATGCACAACGTAGAAATCTAGCATAGCCGGATTGACGAGGGCTTAATTAAGAAGTCGGGCACCTGGCGCCAAAAAAAAATAGACGTGATAATAGTGACGCGGCCGAAGTCGCCATTCTAGCGACCGATAATTGATGAGCAAGTGCAGCAGCGTGCAAGAGGAGGCATGGGCGGTAGAGACGTTACAAACGATGACGTGGTATTATTTCATTATTTATGGTACGAATTTTGCCGTGGCCGGCGCGGCGCCGGCCGACGTTTTTCCGATTCCGCGCCGCTAGAAGTGCGGATTAAGTTACCGTCGGTGGGCTGAATTAAAACGCTAATAACGAGCGGTGATATTTATTGGACGGCTTTCGCGGGGGTTAGAACCGGAAGCCACCGTCCTCCGCGTTTCACCTCTCGTGCGTCTGCTCCTCGGCCTTCCTCTCCTTCTCTCCAAAATCCCCCTCTCCCCCTTCCCTTTCCATCTACGGAACGAACTTTTGCCAATCTACCGTAGTCTCCGGCTACCATTGTTTCCCAAACAACGGTTCTTACCACTTTTATGAGGGAGATTTCGGGCTTAGCCAGGCAGATAACTCCGTTGCGCTTGTTGCTTAATCCGTCGCCTGCTTCCTCCCTCTACATACTTTCAACCCTTATTTCTTCGCGTCCTTGGTATCAAGCGTTTTTAGGACGAACAAAAGCCACGGTTTTTAACTGCATGAGACATTTTTATGAGCCACGAATGCAGAATTATTAAGTGACTTATTAGTTTACATGAAGATGGTACACAGTAATTAGTTTTGGATTGATTACAGTACACCGAAAGAATGGTTTTACTTAAAAATGTAATTAGATACAGATATTAAAACAATTTTGTTAAACATCAAAAGTTATGTAGCCTAGTTGGATGTTAGAAAACTTTGATGTGTCAAAACTTTTTGCAACATTGCCCATTATGTTATATTTGAGCGTTATTATTTTGATGTTCTAGTAGAATTATTTTCACTTCTATATATCTACCTAAGTTTTTAAATATAATACTTTAGACTTCAGCAAAACCGTTCTTTTCATGTATAGTTTATGTTGAATATCATAAATAAATAAAAATTTCTGAATATGTAATTAAAAAATGAATAAAGACAGATATTCTAAATGTTAATGGATTAATATTGCCATCACATGTATATTTGAATATATTGTATGATGTTGATCGGATTTGCAAATTCAATATAATACTGAAAACGTTGCGAAGTCATTTTTGTGAAGGCATTCATATTTATGTATAAACAGAAAAATAGAAGCCGGGAGCGCTACTGTGCGCTGTATTACGGAATATCGCATACAGATACACCTTTCATGGCTTAACACATCTCTTTCTCGAAGATCGATAAACCGTGGAATGCCGGACTGATGTAAGCCACGTTCAAAACGAGCTTAATCCTCTTTTGAGTGCAGGGCACATCGTGCGATCGCGTAGTATTCATAGAAATTTTTAATCGGGGCCTCGTGGAAGTGACACACTCAACTCCCGAGATCTAAAACGGATTTAAGCCCGCCATTATAGAGGGGCTCACCCACCTCCCCCCTTTTCTCCCCATTACTGCCGACGTCACGGATGGGATTGCGTTTCGAAATGTTCTACCAGCGAGACGCCCCGCGCCGCTCGCCGACGATCGGGCATTCGGGGACGGAATTCAAAACGGGCTTAAGTTGCTGTCGTAAGCAGCTTAGACCGATTTCACGCCTCGTTTCGCGTTTCTCAGCCGCGTTTACGTGCTAGTCAGTCGAATTCTGCAACTGAAAAAAATGTTACTTCGCGCGACATCGTAAAATCCGACCGTGGATTTAGCGATCGTATCTGGAGTAGATTAAACCGCGCGCGCTCTCGGGCTGTTTCAATTTCGACGCTCATAGAATTTTTGGATTAACCGTCGGAAACCTTTCAGCCTTGCTTTTATTCACTTGGCATTTATAAATAATGTGAAGCGCTCGGCTGTGATTACGGTTGTCTCCATTCAAACGTACATTTCCTCTCTGATTCTTAATCACCCATATTCTCGCCTTATTTAATCTTATAATATGAAATTTCGAAGTAATTAATTTGTCACATGTATTAAATTAATTACGATGATAGAGATAATTTTTTTGATATATGGAAAGGATAGTTTTGTTAAAGTATTTAAAAATTTAGCTAAATAAAAATCTGAATAATTTGTTGGATTATCAAAATAATTATAGGATGCTCAAACTGATAATTAAAGTGTCAAAATTTTTTTGCAGCATTGTTTACGTTTGAATTTTTTACCTAAATCTTTCGAAGCAAAATTATTTTCAGACCTGTTAGTTTTAGATACTTCAGTAAAATTATTTTTTTCCTTGTGTGAATGGCGAATTAATAATTTGTTGTTGTGATAGAGAGAGAATGCTGATCTAAAAATAAATTTTGTTGGATCATTAAAATAATTATAAGACGCTCAAACTCGTTGCCGTAATGTAAGAAACACATTTTGCTGCATTGCTTATGTTAGAACTTCCTATTTAATTATTTTGATGGTCCAACAAAATTATTTTCA
>NW_017305569.1:4357969-4363517 GCF_001594115.1 Trachymyrmex septentrionalis | reverse complement strand
TTGCTGCATTGCTTATGTTAGAACTTCCTATTTAATTATTTTGATGGTTCAACAAAATTATTTTCAGATCTTGACCTGTATTTACTTAAATTTTAGATACTTCAGCAAATCGTTCTTTCCACGTGCAAATGACGAATTAATAAGGTCGGCATGGTAGCCTCTTGCAGATTATGCACGTTCTCCGCACTCGGGCGTATTGCGTCATCAATCACCGTGGGAAAAACAGCGCCAACAGTTTGGAGAAACACGCGTGTTTCCCTTATAATGATATGCAAATGTATTTAACGACGATTCCGCGCGGCGTATGCGACCCGGTTGTCGCGCAAACAAACCGAAATCCGCGTATTCGCAAGCGTCAACGCGAAATTTCATAATCGTCAAAATGCTATCGTGGGTCGACCTCGAAAATTCATAGTACTTCATGGACGTATGAGACAATTTTATTAATTTATTCATCGACATCCCAAATATTTTAAGCAATAAAACTGCACGCGATGGGGCTTTTTTTCGCGAGTATTGGATCGTACAGTGCACGATCTCACGGGCCACTGGCGCGGCGGCGCGGCGGAAACGACAGTTGACGTCGATGCGATGCGAGGCATCGGTGGGATGAGATAGTTTCATTTAACCACTACTCTCTCCCAGTGGACCGGCTATAACCCCCATTCGTTGTACCAGCCAAAAACGCGCGTCCATACGCGCGACTCCGGCTATTGAACTGTTCTCATCCCCGATTAACTTTAACGCCGACCATGCACCCATCCCCCGTCAACAAACCGCCCTCGAATGCGTAAAAATTTCATCAAATGGCATCGGCGCGCGCTATGAAAGCACTAGTGAAAATAACGGGTTTCCGATTGGCAAACGTGTGGCCGTGTCGGCTGGTGCGCGCAGTTAAGGACGTAAATGCGTAATAAATTCGCGAAACTGTCGGGCTTCCGCTAAATTACGTGACCAGACGCATTAATTGCGAAAAGAAGCGGGATAATACATTTCGCCTGGGTGATCATTAAGACTTCGATAAACTCAACGGAATTATTGGCGGCTTTTGTAAGAAATAATCGATAATTTGCATAGGATTTGCTTAAATCTATTGTTCGACGTGCGGATAAATCGCCGTATAAAGTTAAACTTTTTAAAGCATTGCCTTAATTTCGGTAAATTTTAGAATTAGTTATAATTTTAGATATCACGAGAAGATTATCTTAATTTCAATAAATAATTAAATAATTAAAAATATGTAACACTTAATTCTTATTATTATTATATATAATATTGAGTGAAATCGACCGAGATTAAGTGTTTAAACGCTATTAAAAGAAGAGTGCCATTTACAGTCGCAGTGAGTCTTATTTACAATTAGTAATATTTATTTAAACTTTAAAATTGTATTGTTAAATAGATAACTATTGACCTCATTGAACTGTTTTATATGTATATAACATTCGTTTTTTATACGGAAAATATAAATTTCCAATTCCAGTCACTTTTTATAGAGAGACTATATTTCATACATCCTTAATTGTTTCATGCATTTTATGAAGGAATTAAATATATAGATTGTTAAAAATAAAGCAGTTTAATTTCAAAGGAATTAATTAATAAAACAATAACAAATAGTTGATATATAATAACATCACCAATGTAAATTTATCACAATTAGTTTAAATTAAAAATAATTTACTTTTGTGCAAAAAGAGATTTATAAGCAATACGTACTGCGATTACCTAATTAGTGCATTAATAATCATTGAAATGCAATAGTAAAGGCTTTCTAGTGAAAGGCAATAGCCGCAAGCCGGTGTGTTTCAGTCTCATTCAAAATTAATTGAACAATAATCTGAGTTCCGTTATATACGCTTTGCGAGTTGCAGAGCGTCCAATGACTGTTAATTTGCATGTTACAATATTAATTAAGGAAGAACATCCTCACATACCCTTCCTCGCTCTTCTCTGAAGTTATTGACTTCCCATGTATTTCAGCCTTGGATTCTACCCGAAATTTCGGTAATAAAACACTCCCGGTGCGCTTCCTTCTCCTCCCCTCTCACCCCCTCGAAACTGAGATTAGTCTATAGTGGTAGGCTTATTGAAGTTGATTAAAGGAGTGATCCGGTAGATCCGGCGAAGAAGGGCGCGCCCACCAAGGTGCGATTGAGGGGCGAAAGAAAGGGCGCAATTCACCTTATAATCTTCGTAACAAGTACTTCTCTCTTCCCGTCGCCCTACGACCATCCACTGTCATATTCGTAAAGAACCCACTTCAATAAATCACGTGCCTCGAGCTTCGTGTGTGTGTAAATAGAATTTAATAAATTTAATTATCTGCAGCCAGAGGGCTGTCAGAGGGAAAAATAAATTTATCATCGAAATTTTCGGTACCGATAATACCATCTGCACATTGTGTTTTATGGAAAATAAAAAAAGTGCCATTTTGGCCAAAAGCCACGATGATAAGTGAAATTAGTGTCTGTTTCAATACAGCGTTCGTCAGACCGTAAATTAAATTATTTTTATTTAACGCAAATAATCATTTTTTTTTTATTTAATGTAATAGTTACTTTTATTATTTAGCAGAAAATACACAGCATTTAAATCCAAGGCAGCGATTACAAATAAAATGTATAACGTGCTCAATTTTTGACTGTATTAAAATATTAATGAATAATGAGTAAAGTGTTAATAAAAATATAAATTTTAGTAATTTAAATCTGATAGGATTGTTGATTGGTGAAGAATATTTCTCTTGCAAAAGGGTCTATGATCGCAGTATGACAAGATTAGTTTTTTTAATTAATGCAATTTTGGGATCAATATCTTAGAGATGATGACTTCCACGTGAGATCAACTAGTTTGCACGGTGCATTTCTTTCGACATTTTCCAATCTTTCTATTCCCGCGTTTCTCGCTCAATAACCATTCTTTAGCCTGTTTCTCTCTTTAAACATCGTATTACTCTCCAATCCTCGCAAACTTCTTGTTCTGCAAAACTTCTTGATTAAGAATTAGATTTGATAGCGCTTTTATGAGATTTTCTCTAACGCCCGATTCGAACAAGCCATCCAGATAGGCCGGCTTTAAATTCATTCTCCTCCTCTCCATCGTCAATTCCTTTCTTTCCGAATAGATCCCGTTATTCTTTTGGGATTAAAATTCCGAAAAAAAAAAAGAAAACGGAAATCTCAAGTGATGCTCCACTTTCCAATCGTACGAAGAGAAACAAGGACAACGTCTGTGACGTATTATTAGAGAAGAAGGCAATCTCGATCGTTGTAAATCTTGCGGAGTGTAATTAACTCCGGCAATAATGATCGGAGAAGGAATTGGTCCCGAATTCGCTATATCGCATGGAAGACGAGAATTAGATTTATTGTTTCTTTAATCTATAACGATTGTCCTACTTCCTGTGTAATTAGCGTGTGTATTTACCAGGAAACTTTGGTTATGTTATCAGCGAGGAAAACACGAATTCACTTGGAAGAAAAGACCGCGGCACGGAAGCGTGTTATATATGCGTATAATGTGGCGTACTCAAGTGCGCTCCGACGAATTCTCGATGTCGTATTCCGCCACGTGTTTCACGAGATTCTAGCGCATTCTGCTACATTTTGATGTCTCTATGAAAATGTACTCCAGCGAAACTCCTTTCTGCTCCGGCGTGATCCGCGTTTCTCTAGCATACCGCTATTTTGTCATGACTTAGTCTGGTAGTTTATAATGCGTATTTAAAATACTTCTGTCATTTCTAATTCTTCTTTTATTTAAATTGTTAACTTAAATACTTATGTCGACGAGAGCATTGCGCGAATATACCGTTAGAAGTTAGTGAATTCCGACGGTTGCTTTTAACATTCTATGTGGAACTGAGAGCGTGGCATAGTGCCGTATATAATGCATCTTTAAGAAAATTCTTCGCACGTTCTACTGCGAAATGCAATTCGACGGCTTTGGAAAGAGCGAATTTGAGAACTGTACCGAAAAGGAGAGACTATATTTCACTAGAATATATGTAGTTTCGCTATAAATGAATAATAAAATTATAATATTATAATATTTATGATAATTATAACATTTACATATGTAATTACAATATTTATATATTAAATGATGACATTTTTTTTACCTTTTTATTTAATTTTAAATAGATACTATTTTCATAAACATAAATATATAAGAATAATTCCGATATATTTACTTTAATGTAGAGATCGATTTACAGTGAATAATTATTTTGCAATTATATATCGTTTTATTTAAAATGCTTATCTATCACTCTTATAAACGCGTAATAAATTACTTTATTTTCATACCGTTGCTGTCAGTTAGAAGAATTAAAGGACTGAGCGCAATAAAACATGACGCAAATTCGTTCGAGCGTTTAATTGAAACTCGAGCACAACACAGAACAACACCTTTCTGACGAATTCGGTGATAAAGAACGAGAAAAGTGAAGAGGAGAAAGAGGAGGGGGGGGAGGGGAGGAGTAAAAGGGAGTAAGGAGAAGAAGACTAAAGACACTCGGGACTTTCAAAGCTAACCTACCGACTTCAATTGCAGATTCTACCTTCCCTCTTCTTATTTCCTTCTCGCAAAGTTCAGCTAGCGGCATGATGATCCTTCGTCTTCTTCCATTCTCGAACTACGAAACTTGAATTCTTACCTGTGCAGGATGCTGACTGGATACCGCGATTCCCTTGCCTTTATGACATTATTTTCCTCGTGCCACTAACTTCTCGATTACTTTTATTAGAATGCAACTCTGGAAATTAACGTGACCGAGGAGTCGGTTTGTTTGCAATGTGACTTTGCGTTTCAGCTGGAGAACGCCTTTTCGACGCTTCGCTTTTCCGCAGTCAAAGCACAAAATCCAGCATTAATCGACACGACCGCGGCGACATTTCTATCTGGAATTTATGATAAATATAGTTGGCATTGAAATAATTGAGACATTTTTTTATTTAACTTACGTAATTTTTATAGATTTTTATATTCGTGTTAGTGCAAATAATTTAATTAGATAATATATAAATTAAAATTTCTTTTCTCTTCTTTTCTATCTTTTTTTGTAGCTATAAATTCTTTTACACACAGTTTTAGTTGTATTTTTTTCAATTTTTTAATAATAATAATAACATTAATAATAAATGGTAAAATTTCGAACCTCCGATAAGAGTTTATTCTTAACTTTTCTTTGTTCCGACTGCGTTCTTTCTATTGACCTAATTTTATGAACTTGTTAGTAAGACCGGAGAAACACAGTAATTATTGATAAATAGAGTTTTTCATAACTTTTTGATTAACTTTCCGCTTTTTCCGCAATATATTAGTTCTCTCTTACGAGAATGTAGTTTAGACTTTTCGAAAGTTTCTGATGACTAAACTTTTTATAACTTTCATATGATCGTCATTTATTTTGGCATATATATATGTGTGTGTGTGTGTGTGTGTGTGTGTGTGTGTGTTATGTGTTAAAAATGTAACTTAAAGAAAAATCAAGTTTTATAAATTTTATTTGTGAGAAAAGAATGAAGAGCGAATGAAGAGAGAA
>NW_017305569.1:4356890-4357869 GCF_001594115.1 Trachymyrmex septentrionalis | reverse complement strand
GAAAAATCAAGTTTTATAAATTTTATTTGTGAGAAAAGAATGAAGAGCATTGATTTGTAACAGGACGATTATCGGAAAACGCACGTCTTGGATTTCCTAAATGCGCGCTGTTACATTTTTTTTGCCCTTTTCCAGGAACATCGTTCTTCTGAGGTGGAAAAGGAATTTTCACAAACGCGAAATGCTTTAGTTGCTTTTATTGGAATGCAATTATAGGTATTGACGTGGCGGTCCCGACATGGTTTGTTTGCGCGAAGACTTCGTATTTTAACCGCGAAAGCTCTTTTCAACCTCCTGTTACCGTCATTAACAAGAAGTACCACTTTCACCACCATCCATTTGCATAGCGTGACATCGAATGTCTCAGACCTCCTTAAATGTAGGATAAATCCTATCCCTTTTAGAACCGCAGTGCTCTCGTTTTCTCTCTTCTGTTCGTCTTTGCACAGACGCGCTCTTTCGTGTTCTGACGCTTCATTGATCCTTCAACTTCGATTTGCCTATACATTTTATGACATAAATAAATCGTATCATCTCATCTTTTCTGCAAACTTTTGGACTGGCTATACAAAGTTTTTAAACAAAGTGTTGATGTAATCGGAAAGTTATACGATATCTTATTCCAATAGCATGTCGATTACACATTAAATTAATATTAACTTTGGTGGTATAGTTTTTATAAAAAATTTTACTTAGTTTTTATCTTTTTGATTTCAATAACTTGGGACGTGAAAGTTCTTTATATTAAAAAAACGCTGGCTGATTTATGAGTTTGTTCCATACATGACGACCCCATTGTTTTTTTGCCGAATTATAAATAAGATTTTTTCCTAGCCAGTGATATTATATTCACGCATATATTATAGTACATTCCTGCTCCATTATACAACTCGTGAATAAAATTGTTTTTTTATGGAACGTCTTTACGAGCAAAATGTTATTTTAATAAATTGGAAACTGTAAAATTCACGCAAAAAAT
>NW_017305569.1:4353426-4356790 GCF_001594115.1 Trachymyrmex septentrionalis | reverse complement strand
CTCTCTCTCTCTCTCTCTCTCTCTCTCTCTCTCTCTCTCTATTCTATATAATTATTCTAAACAATTATTATATGTATATATAGGAGTATAAAAATGATACTAAATTAAGATATATGTGCTCTCTAATTTTTATAATTTAATAGGTAATTAATAAAAAAAATAAGACAATCAAACGCATATAAAATAATAATGCAACAGCGTGCGCGGAAGTTGTTAGATAAATCACGGGGAATGTTAAGATGCAAAAGGGCGAATTTGTGAAGGCGTCGAGCGATCGTTACACGTCGAGGAAAAATGGTAGACGGAGAGTTAAAGCGTTCCTAACTGAAATTTTTCTCATTCGAAGGCGAGGGCACGTTTTCAGTCTTCCTCAGGAAAGTTCCCCGCGCTATCTTTATTGCCTCTGCATCTTTCTGACTTTTGCTCCGAAGAATCGCATTACTGCGTTACTTGTCTTAGATTAGTTTCCCACTTCGTCCAGGTTTCTCCTTTCCAGAGAAAAAAAATTCTTCTAAGATCCTTTAATCTCTTCACGGAAGTACCAGGTAGATTTTTTCCTCGCCTGACGGTTTCTCACGCTTATGTAGAAGCGTTTGAAAGACGACACTCGAGGAAAATAACTGTTGAGGACGTTCTAAAGAGAAGAGAGTCTCTCATCAGAACAGAAATTTTTCTCATTCAAAGACCAATGGCTTGCCCAAGAAAGTCCCTTTTTACCATGTTGATCATTTCCTTTCGTATTTTTCTTGTCGGAAGTTCAGAAACTAGTTCCTCGAGGAATTACACGTTGAACGAAAAGATCAGAAATAGTAAAAAATAGTATAATATTAGAGTATAAAGGTATTACAAAAAACGTTAAATACATTATCTTCATTTTTCAATGCACAAATATTCAATAAATTATTCATCATGCATATACATTTGATTTTTATTTACGTTGAGTTTATTTCAAGCATTTTGTAGTAAATTCTATGTAAAAATTGTCAAACTATCTTATCTTAACAACTTATTTTATACTTATGTATACTTAATACCGGTAAATATTAAAATTACATTTAAAATAAAAATTAAAAGTTCTATTCAATTTTATTTTAGTGACAAAGACCAAGTCTGGATTATCTTTACTTTTTAGCAACATGATTGTATACGTCATGTAATAGCACTTCACTTCTGTTCCCTTCCAAACAGCATTTCTTCAGTCTCATCTCGAGATGTTCAGCGAACTCATTGCACGAGGATGAAGATTCCGCAGACAAGGAATCGACAACGTAAGGAACGTCTGCAGTAGAAATTTTTCTCATTCGCAGACAACGGCGCGTTTTCCGTCTTCGGTCCGTCGAAACTTTTCTGCACTATCTTTATCGTTCTTTGCTCCTCGGCCTGACCTTCGCCCACTCTCCTCGAAGACTTACTTTACTGCGTTACTTATCTCGGATTAATACATCTCCTACCTCAGTAGTGATTTTCTTTTCCAACTATTTTGTTCTGGATAATTTCGCGTAATGAAAGCGCGGTGGAATTAAGTGGAAAGGCGTTGTAAAAATAATCGCTCGAATTCATAAAGTCGAATGCCCGCTTCTTCCTTAAACTTTTCGATGGCCTGCAGTAACGCCAGTCAAGGATGATCATACGTAAATCCACGGCTGCCGACTCTAAAGGTAATTATCTTCCATCGAAAGATAAACTCTCCAGAGGAGTTCTTGAAAGCCATGTATTATGCCTTTCGCTATAATACCTCGATGAGCTCGTACCTTCTCAAACAATGAAGTAGACGTTTCGTCGATCTGCGGAGGGTCTTGTGTACTTAGCATTAAATTTATTACTCGTATTTTTTGTGCGCCTTCCCTCTCTTTCTTTCAACGCTGCGGATTATCCTGTAAACATGAAGATATTCCACTTTCCGACGCCTATCTTTTTTATCCGCCTACCATTTTTTTTACACATCATCTTTAATCGCACTTTTAATCTGCGAGAGCTCTTGCTGTAATTTCCAGAAGTGCGACGAAGTCGTAATATGTAACGCGTATCGCGCTCTGATTACTACGTCCTTTCTGTAACCCGCCTAGTAATAGTTTCATTTTTCAACAGTACAACAAAATGCAATTTGCTGTTTGTCGATACTTTCATTTTCCCGTTAAAATTAATTGGTACTGTGAAAGAAATCATAAAGTGGAAATTTCTCAACTAAAAATATTTCTCCGTTCGTTTCTTAAGGCTTGGATAATTTTGCGAGAAAATGTATGTCTTCTATGAAATATCTTATATTCCAGTCTTACATATTATGACAGAATACAGATCATTGTATAATATTTTTATACGGTGATTTATTTGCATTTTTATAGAACAGATGTACATGTCTATATAACTCAACATTATAACTATATGATGAAGAACAAGTTGCTTTGTAAGTTTCCGTTTCTTCAGAGGGAAGTCATTACTGAGTTCTTATTTGTCTGATATTTCTTTTGTAGCTGCTTTATTTTCTCTGGCAAGTTATGGAATCGCAAACCTATATAAAAAAACTAACAAAATTACACTTTAAAATATATAAGTATGGATTTAATACAATATAATTGTATAATTTTACTGGTTATATAATTTTTACTGCGTTGATGTTTACATCACAGTCACATAGTCAGAAATATATTTAACATTCATATAGTGTGTGTATGTATGTGTGTGTGTATTAGATCTATATTTATATTTTTTAGGGTGTAGATTAGAGATTTTTTTGCGAACATTGTTTTGTCTCTGTTTTATTTACGTTTTATTTTACTTAGAGTTAGATTAGATAGCAGTCAATTATGTTATTATAGATTTCACGTAAGTCGAATTTATTGCGTTCAAACTAGTCGGATTATAGGCTAACTCAGTTCGAAACATCGAACTAGTAGGACGCGTATAGCAGTTTGTAGTCTCCACAGGCGGTATTTAAGCATAATTGCAATGATCGAAGAACTTCGATGGTACCCTGTCCTATCAGCCGCAGGCTGCACGATTGTTTCGAGTTTTCAGCTATTCGCGGTCGCATCAAGTGAACGCAGTCGCGACGAACGACATTCCGTCATTTACAAGAGCTCGCTTAATGAGGAAATCGCAACAAGAAACTCATAGTGGAACGTCACTCCGATAATTGATTGTGAGAATGATTTTGGTATAAAGTATTGGAAGATTTTATGGCGATAGCCGGGGATTTAATAATTGTATACGATTTAATCGACGAATCGCTGTCACTTTACCGTATATTGTTAATTTTGTAATGTCGAATTATATTCGATGGAGTTATTTTTAATCATTCTTGTGTGCAGCTTTTACTTAGTATGTCATTAATTTGATTAAAACAATGAAGTTAAACAATTTATCT
>NW_017305569.1:4348520-4353326 GCF_001594115.1 Trachymyrmex septentrionalis | reverse complement strand
ATGGATTGATTAGATGTGATTATTTTTTAAATATTAAAATTGCGAGACACATGGAAGTGAAAAATAATAAATTATTATAAATTTAACTAAAAAAATTGATTTAAGCCTTCAATTTTATACGTATAATACATAATATAATACATTAATTGTATAATATATAATATAATTCAGAATATTATAGTAATTTTTATTGTTTGCTATATAAAATGCAATATTCCATTAAGGTGGAATAAAAAAGAAAAGTAAAATTGTTGATACAGGCAATTGTCGATAAATAAAATGTACCTTCAAGACATACGTCAAACTGTAAGCATAATATATTTTCTTTCAAGACAATACCGATGCTCCTTCGGTACGTCATAGCATTGCGTAAAGGAAGTGGAACGTCGATGTGCAAATTCAATTCCGATCGTATCCGATAAATTTCACATTGATTTACCTAAATTCCACGTCTCGATCAACTGATTCGCCTCGTGGAGCTTGCTCGGTAAAGAGGGTATTGCTGGCGCAACAATGATGGTCGGATATCCCTCTTCTTTACCCATAAGCTCCCTTCCCGCGTGTACAATTTGAGTGCATGAATTGAATCGCAAGCAGGGGGGACTTGTTCATCGTATGGAGAAAATCGTACGAGCTCGGGTTCGTATTCGCGTATTGTATCGTATTGTTCTATTGGAATATACGTTCTGAACGCAGCGTTCCGCCCCATCCTCGAGCCGACATCCCCACCGATTCGATCCTCGACGTCCACTGCGCCATTTCCGGCGAGATTGTCGAAAGGACCACGATAAAGTTATATCGTATTTCCGAGTCTCCCTTCGTTCTAGCAATACTCGAACTTTCGGTAATTGACGGACCGTGGAGAACGTATCGGCTACTTACTCGTTCGCAAAACTACTCGGACTCTATGTTGCTACGCGTTACGGATAAAGTGAAAGCTGCCAACAAAATGTGTGCGATAAGATTTGCTTCAAAGTTTGGTAAAATTTTTTTTATTCAAGAAGTTGACGAATTTTTTAAAACAAAACTTTGCTTATTTCAAAGAAGAAACATGCAGTCATTTTCTTAGAAAAATAAATATATCTATTAGTTACTATAAATTTGAATATCTTATATAGTGAAAGTATCGTATTTAATTACTACAAAAAAATAATAGAGACATTAGCAAACTAAACTTTCTTCTCATGACTTTTTTTTAATTTATGAAGGATTATAAATATATACAAGTTTTACTTTGTGTTGTATCTCTTTTATAATAATCTATTTTTCATATTTTATTTCAAAGCGTTTTGATATAAAAATTAAATTTGTATTCCAATATTTAATGAAGATAATAGTTTTACTGCAGATCAATATTACATTAAAGGGAAATCGAGACAAAACCGCAACTAACTAAATTATCAGTGGTGCCCTTTGCCAGATTTAGACTAATACGCGGTTTATCATTGAGAGGATAGACGAACGTCATACAGTCGGATTATCCGGATTTCAGTGGTACCAGAATCGATCCTCCTTGCTGTCTCGGAAAACTTGCTGTTGATCCACTTTCGGAAATCGCTGTGGTGACGATTTTATGATTTCCTGATCCCTTCTTATAAGACAACTTTGTAAAATCCGACTGAAACGATAAATTTGTGACAGTCTACAAATTACTTAATTTGTTAAATATCTTATATACATCATAATAAACAACATAAATAAGTTGTTCTTTTATTACGAGAGAAAAAAAGAGTTCTATCAATAATAATTGACTATAGATATCAAGAACTATCAAGAAGAAAAGAGTAATGTGCTGCGGATACGATAAAACTTTCCATTTATATTCATTCGAATAAAAGAGTCACCGATCATGCATTACCTCGTGTTTTAATCCTTGTATTTTTTAGTGGTGATATATGTTTATTCAAAACTTCAGGAATTCCCACATTTTTCATTTCTCTTGTATAGTCTACATAACACCAGCTGTCTACATTTGGCGATACACTCAATCCGCCAGAAATTGGTTCTCGATCATGACAGATCGTTTTAAAAAATATTCTGTATTTTTAAGCAATACCCTCATTCGAATCGGATTTTATATATCCCGTTTCTCTTTCGAAAAATGTTTCATAATTTCTATAAAAGTAAAACCACATTAAATAGATAAGTTTTGAATAGATAACGTTGAAGTTACATGCTGATTTTGAGATTTAAGAGATAATATCGCTTTCATACTTTGAAAGTGACATAATTTAAAAATTTAAGTTTCTCAGAAAAGGGAAAAACTATTTTATAACTTGACAGATAATTATTGATTAATCTAATACAGTATTGGCAAAAAGAATATATCAACATGATAATAACATTTATATCATTTTCGTTTCGACCATCAAAAATCATTCTTGATGATTTTAATAATTTTTTAAACTATCTTTTTTAAGTATAACGTTTTAATAATTTTTTAAAAATCAAGTTAATTTATGGTAATAACTCGAAAATCATGTTTTTTTAATTGTGTCATTTTTAAGTAAAGGAACCAAGAGAAATAATCTCCTTATTTTTAATCCTAATTAATAACATATAAACAGCAAAATATCTTTATTAATTATTGATGATAAAATATAATAAGAAATATATATACATATTTTTTTTATTATGTAAATTTAAAAATATTGATAAACTATTTTTATTTAATATATAGCTAACTTAAATGTTAAAATTCAATATAAACTTTTTCTTTAAAAAGATAAATATGAGAAAAATGTAATGCTTCTCTTATCTAATAATTTCTTGTCTGATAATAAAACTTAATATTTTTTAATAAATTTAATCTAATATATCTGCCAAAAATTACTACAATATTCTCTCTAAATACCATTATTCTTTCCAAATAACATGGAATTTATAAGATATACATTGTAGATAATACAAAACCACAATGAATATTGTATTTTTGAAAATAGCAGATCCTTGCGTCGCGAGAGAATTCTACAATCGCCAATATGTCAGAACTAAATCACAATAGCAACTAACTTATGTGTTCGGTGCGCATACTGCATTCCATCCGCGCACATCGGCGACCAACTGTGTCGGATGTCTCTTTCGAAGGCATGACTGTCTGATGGCTCGATTAAAACTTCGTTCAACCTACTTCTGTGTAGAAATCTCAATGTTCATCCAAAACGTGCTCTCGCGGTTGAAGAGAAGGTCAATGAAAGAATGAGACAATCAATGTATAATCGTGTAAGTTAGCTAATTTCTGCTATTATTATTATCATTGTTATGATGCAAGTTGAATCTATATTTATATGCAAAAAGAATCTATCATTGTATCGATACACTAATCCATAATTTTTGTGAATAAGTATATATTTCTTCATAATTTTATAAATCAATCAGATTTTTAAAAATCTAGAATAATTGTTTAGTTTCATTAAATAATATTGGGTGATATTAATGGTATTGAATTATAAAAGAATATACAAAAATATTTAATGTACATAAAATGTATATACATCTATATAGTCTGAAGAATTACTTTATTAATTATTAATAATTATGAAATTTAAATTTAAAAATAATTTTAATAATGTATACTAGTTATATTGCTTATCTCTCAATGGATATTTTTTTTATTAAATTTTTATAATTTGAAATTACTTAATTAGATTTTTATATTAAATTCCAGTAAATTAAGATTTAAAAAAGCATACATATAGAATGTATTATTTCAAGTCATCTTCTTAAAATATAGAAATGCTATTCTAAAGAATATTTTTCACTTTATTTTTAATAAACTGAAAATAATAGATGTGCAAGTTAAATTTGCAATTTGTAGTTTTATTACATAATTTTTCTTTGTAACTATAAATTTTTTACAAAAAAAAGTTTAAAAGTTATATAAGTACGTTATAAATAACGTACAAAGTAGAAACTATATACCAAAAAAAATAAAGCATATTTGGATTTATATTCTTCATAGAAAAATTATGTCCTTTTTTTAGACGCTTGTCTATTTAGTTAATAGTTTAATTATACATGGATACATTACAAAGAGCGCGAGCGTGGCGCAGCTAGCACCGTATAAGACTGCTATGCTAGAGATACCGGGTCCATCCCAAGCAGAATCGAAAAATTTTCGTACGCTCGTAGCTCCTTTCGGCAGGCAATGGCGAATCACCGAGAGTATCCTTGCCATGTGCACTTCTATAAACAAAATCGTCGTTAGGAATCGACGATAAACTGTAGGTCCCTTACGACTGTGTACAATCAATGTGCGCACCACAGGCATATGATAGAAATCACCACATCCTTTTAGAGGATTATGAACGGAGGAGGAGGAGATATTATGTGTTACTTGTTATTAATAACAATTTTTAATTAATTGAAACTTGAAGATATGTTGCCTACTTTTACTTGTGTACTATATATGTTGCGTGTGTATTACACATATTATTCATAAAGTTATATAACTATGTTTACATATATTACTCATATGTTATTCATAAAGTTATATAATTATAAACGATCACAAATTATACTAACAGTACATTGGACCACACAAACGCAGCACTTTCTGCTTGAAATCGCGTCGAGAGGTAAAAAAAGCATCGATATACGTCCAATCGACTCTCTTCTTCTCCTTTATCACGATGACAATGCAGATAGCGTGGAATTCATGGCTTGGTATTACGGCATGGATCGACATACCACGTCCACCACATTCAAACGCGATTGTAACATATATATATAGTATACGTACGTGTGCTCGATAGAAAGAGAAAGAGAAACAGAGAGAGAGAGAGAGAGAGAGAGAGAGAGAGAGAG
>NW_017305569.1:4337256-4344756 GCF_001594115.1 Trachymyrmex septentrionalis | reverse complement strand
AAGTAAAAACTAGAAAAACATGAGTTCTAGAAAAAAAAATATATTAATTTTATTGTTTGACAAATATAGTATGATATAATTCATGCAAAAACATATTGATATTTTTTTAAGAAAAAATAAATTTAAAATTACATTTTTTAGTAATACGAAAAACGTGTTTCTTAGAAATACTCGAGAGACTGCATCTAAACAATTTATAAACTCTCAAGTTACTTGCAAGCGAGCAATAACTTGCAGTATAAAATCCACCCTATACACGTATAAAACCACAAAATCCAATGCCTTCTCTTCGGTCCCCTCAAGGTCACACGAAATTCACGATTCCGGGCAGTAAAAGGATCTTCCTGGGATTCTAGCGATTCTCCTACATATATGTATGTCGTTATGGTAATTCCGATTCTCGACGACGTCCGCATGCGCGTCGAATTGTAGGACGACGCTCCATGTCGACTGCCTGGAATCTCCAGGCGACCCTTTCTTGCTTGCCAAGTAACGGCATATAACAATGAATCGCGTATAACTACTACGACGCCATCGCCGCCACTGCAGGATAATGTACAGAAGCGACTGGAAACTATAGAGTATGGCGATCCTCTATTGTTGCGCGAAATATGAAGCGCTTCTGCAAACGAGGAGAAAACGATCTTCGAATAAGTGGATTAAAACTCTTGCGCTAGTAAATTAAGTATGCAATATTTCCTATCAAACTGCAAGATCGTAACTTTGCAGAAATACGGATAGGTTTTTTCACACATGTTTGTTGTAATTATCGCATATAATCTCTTCTGTCAATCCTGTGATTAAATAATCTTTGAAGCAGCTAAACTGCATCTAGCGAAAAAAAAGAGATGTGGTTAGACGATATGATTCGAACTTATTTTATAAGCTTCCACAGGAGAACTAAGGTAGAATACCTCAGGTACATCATCGGATCGATAGCGTATCGCGACGACCGCGCGAAAGGAACGAAGTTATAAACGAAGCCGGTGTGGCTCGAATAAAAATCAGCAGGGGTTGGTAAAACTTCTAAAGGGTAGCGACTTGGCGATCCTCTTGCCATCGCGGTGAAGGTAGTAGGAAACTGGGGATGAAAACTCGATCAGCGACATCGGGTTTGTTGCACGTGGGGATGAAAAGAGGATGGCGAGGCGAAGAAGAGTGAGGACGATGAGCTTGTATCAGGGGAGGAAAGATATGACTGTCCACTATCGAGATTTCTTTCTTTGCGATATATTGCGGTGAATGTAAGAGGAAAGAACCGTGGGTTGATTTCAAACGATCCTGGATTTCTTGAGGATGAATAAAAAAAGAACCCGGGAAAAGTGAAATGAATTTCTCCGACAAAATCTTCCTGTATTTCTTCTCGCTAGTCATACTTTTCTCCGCACCTTTTTGGTTTGGATTGCTATACAATCTCTTGCTTTTTTGATATATATCTTAAAAGATTTTTCAGACACGCATATTGTCCTAGAACTGACTGGGATTGACAAGACATACAGATCTGAATAGATGTTTCCCTAAGGCAGAAACGTACAAAGTGAACAATTTTTCCATTACCTTCAATGGTAAAAATTTTTGTTTTGTCATAGTTCTAGCTCAGTGAAAAGTTACATGATCGCTATTCCGAACGAACACGACTATATATAAATTATTGTTAAGTTTTTGAATTCTAGAATATTACGTTAATGTTATTATTGATAATATTACATTGATAATGTTATTATTGAAAATGTTATATTATATGGTAATCGATTGAGGTACTAAAATATCAAGTAACAATCTAATTGATTGACTTGATATCCGGAACAGTGTGTCCTAATTAACTGTATCTCTAATAAGTAATTAATTACATGCACATTAAATTGATATATTCTTTTCGATTACGAATTCAGCAGACCTTTTAAATCAATTATTTGTTAACTGCCAATAAATATCAAACACCTCTAACAAACTTTTTTTATTCATTAAATTTATCGATAGATGCATGCGCAGGTTTGCTTGCGGAAGCACAGGTAACTCGTGCTTCACTCGCGCGAGTTAGATTTCAAAGGCAACTCGTTTGGAACTTCGACGCCGAGCAAACGAGCCTTGGGAGAAGTACTTTTACATCGAATATGCCGCGCATAGCACGTTGTACGCGGATAACTCTTCTACCGTAGCTAAGCGATGTGAAAGGTCGCCGCCCTCGGTCGAACGGATGCTTCAGAAGCACGCGCTTTCGACAACTTCGAGAAAGGTGTAAGCTGTGGAAAAACGCTCCTTTCAGAAATGCCATTCGTGTATTATCCGTGGATAAAGACGATAAACCGCGGCATCTCCTAGTGCACTTTTTTGTAGTAAATAAAAGGTTGGACATACCAAATTTTATACACGGTTTTCACGTGAAATCTTCGAGAAACAATCCAAATAGCAAGTTGGGACATGAGAGACGTTATTTAGACATTTTAGATATTCTTATATTATAAGATATCTCAAAACGCCTTTAAAATATCTTTAAAGCGTTTTGTGATCAGATTTTTTATGTACGCGTTGTCAGGAAATTTGAATTTTAACTCGTAAACAACATGAAACTGCATTTTGAATTTATAAAATAGTTCATTTATAAAATAGTACTATTAATTGAAATTATTTAATTATTGGCTGCGTTCAGCAGAGAAAGCAGTTTTGTAATTGTTGTAAAATTCTTCAATACGAAGTTTTATTTGGTTTATATTATATTTAGATTATAAGAAATCAAAAGCAAGAATCACTCGTATTGAAGAATTTTACAACAGTTGCTTTCTCTGCTGAACGCAACTGTCAATATTTCTAGGATATTTGTTGCATAATCAGAAGTATATTTACATATGATTAAATAGTGGAAGATCAATGAACGAATTTGCATAGAACAGAATTTTTTTATAAATATTATGCAGGCGCTCATACCTATTATAGTAGTAGTCTCTTATAGATAATTGAGAATTTGCAGATTTGCTTAAACAGGATAAAAGCACTCCAAAGTTATAAAATCTATTCGAAGACCATCGTTTGTACGCGAACGTATTATAATTAAAGCGGATTAGCTAACGGCATTGTTATCTCCAAGACGAAGGCTCTGTCGGTTTCACAAGTTCAGAATATCCTTCATTCGTAAAGTCTTTATTTCCGACATTCTGCACATGTTACCAAAGTCGGTAAAACGCATTAATTAAGCCGCTGAGATTACCATGAAAGGATGTACAAAGCTCATTTAAAAAGAACGGCTAATTCTTGAACAAAATTACAAGTAGAAATCAACGGTGAATTTAATTTCTTTTTGCGCTTATATCTTTTCTATCTTACCTTGTTTTATATTTGTATAATTTTACATTATTTTAACAATATTCTACCTACGTAAACTAAAATGTGCATAAAGAACAAAATTTGAAAATTTATAGTATTTTCAGCATTATATTATTTTATGTATTATAATATAATTAAAATTAACAAAAAACAGGAGAGTTTGTATACTTATCAATCTTATAAATTCTATAAATTATTTTTAAAAGAGGTATGTAAAATTCTCAAAGTTTTATCAAACAAACTAATAATAAGAAAAATTAATTATTCGAAATTACTACACTAGTAGCTGCGAATTATTATATAATTAAGGAACTTCCCAGATCAGATATTTCATGAACTATGTAAACGGTTATCAGCTCGAGTAATCCGCTTTCTTAACCATCTCCGGAGTCGATAGCGTTAAGTGTTAAAATGGCTGAGCTACTACCAAATTACACGTACCAAATAGCTCCTGCTTAAGCCGAGTTTGAAGCTTCGCTTAAATTTTAAACGTCGAGCCAAGTTGCCTAAGTTAGGTTTGCTGGACTTAGAGAGAGAATTTAGGCCCTAATAATTAATGCGGCTTTGAGGGTCTAGATTGACGCGCCTAAACATATTACGTCGATTAATATAATCTGTGCAAACATTTATTAGGAGTATTAAAAAATAACTTATTACCAATTTGAAATAGAAATGATGGTGTGAAAGACTTTTTGCTTTCAATATACCTATAAAAGCGAACAATATACAAATTATTAATTTCAAGAAATAATTAATTCAAAAAATGTGTACAATAAATGAAAATTATAAGCTCTAATAAACATAAATGTTATATTAATAAAGAAATTAAGTCATTACTAATAAAATTCAACATGTAATATTTGATTAATTTAGAATTAAAAAATGTTAATATTAACTACAATCGGCAATTGAATAATTATCACTGGAAACATCGATATCGATTTATTCTTTTCTTCAGTACCATAAATATGATAGATATTTATAACGTAAAATGTACATTAAAGAAATGTCAATAATTTTATTTTGAAAAAAAACCAAAGAAAGCCTTGATTTAATTGAAATAGTTAAAATTCGACAATTCTCTTTGAGTATATACAATATCATAAAATATCTTTTATATTCTTACTTGATATTTTAATTATGCTAATATCTTGGTAAAAAGTTATCATTTATTATATTATTATAATTATATAAATTCAAAGTTAACATAATTTTTTTATTTCAAAAATATTGACGTTGTTTACAACTTTTTATCAATTTTTTAAGAGAGGCGTCTTTTTAATAAACCGATTAGTTATTAATAAATCGTGTGTGATAGTTTAATATTAGGTGTAATCCAGCCAATAATCGCAAAATCACAATAATTATAAAAGATTATGACTTGATTCTTCAGAATATGTTCAAGCTTAAGACCAATAAAATTCATAATCGAAATTTTTTCGCGGCATTTAGTTTTGATTGTGCTAAAAGTATTAATGGCGCCAAAGTGTGAATGCTTTTCTTTTTTCCGCCTTTTTTTTTAGGGATCACTGTTTTTTAAACGTAATTACTATCGCGTCGCGTCAGAAGTTGCTACGTTGCACACGATTTTTTTTTAACACGATGTCACGCATCAACAATATGAAACGCCTGCTCGTTCTTCAATTATTTGGAGCACGCGGAATTTTTCGGCCTCGCATAGTTTTGTCGTTCAATCGGATATCTGACATTAAAAGCATTTATGGGTCGTTGGAACCACCGAACGATCGATATCCGTTTTTTAAACCAGAGAAAAGTTTTTTCTTCTCTCTTTTTTTTAAATCTATAGTCTCTTCCGAGCTCCCAACAAAAGTATAAGCTCAACGGTATCAGAGTGGTTTTGATAGAGATTTGTTTCAATTTAAATAATGTCACATAAAGAAAATCGACATTAAAATAGTATATATTTTAATATCACTCTATTAAAAAGTTTTTTAATTGTTATCACTTTGATCAGTAAATATAGAAATATAAACATATGTACAAATAGAGAAATGTTAATAAAATATATATCTATAATAAAGAAAATTTATTTAAATTTTATTGCGCGTTAAATACAGAAAAATGTGATTTTTCGACTGAGTAAAATGAGACAATTTTACTTATTTTAATGGAATATATGTATAAAACTGTGTAAATTTGCTAATGCTCGTTCAAGTACTTTGATAGAAGCATTTCACATTTGTTAGTGAAGCAACTCCGTTACATCGATATATACTATAGGAAAACAGTTTTAATTAAAGTAAATTTTTCACAACTCTTGATAGGAATGTCGGCTTTGTAAAAGTAAAAAAACGCCAAAAGCACTTTTAAATTACATATTATAATATAACCTAATTAGTATGATGAAAGAAAATACGTAGAAATAATTAATAAAACAAAATCAGATTAATAACACAACTATTTAATTTCAAAGAAATATTTGAAACGAAAGAATTTGCCTGAAATTATAATAGACTCGATATATTAACTTGTCGAGAGTTTTAGTTTTCTGATATTTGTTTTATACCGCGTACTCTATAATAATCTTGTAAAAATCTTTACAAAGATAATGTTTTACAAAATTTAAATTGATATAAACTTTAATTTGCTTAATGAAAAAATATATGTATCGATATATCGTAACCTTTTTTATTTATATGTTTTATAGTTTTACTTCAAAGAGTGAACGAAATTATAACTATATATAAATCCTATTTCTTACAAGCTTTTATCGTTCTTTTTAAAAATTTTTAATCTTTTTAAATTGACCTGTCTATATATCATTTACTGAAGCACGGATTCTCAAAAGCATAAGTAACTTATTCCTATCTTTCTCCTTAGAAAAATTTTAATCTTTTTAAGTTTACCTGCCTATATATCATTTACCGAAGCAGGAATTCTCGAAAGCGTAAGTACTTCCGCTGGACTGCGATTTATGATGTTTTAGTCAGGACTCTCAGCGGAGCGTTGACAGAAAGGCAGAGTGCACAGGAAAAATTATATCCAAAAATCGTGGATCTTTGATCTAATGCATGCTTGATCGCTTACGAGCTGGCGAGACCTCCTTCTTCTCCCCCGTGAGATAATGGCCCCTGGCAAATTCGGATTTACACGCGGTTGTTCACAAGCGATTGGAAGCGTTCCAACATAGCGCGTGCAACGTTTTATATCTCCGACATTTTTACCTTTATTTTCAGCGGCGAGTCGCCTCGATATTTTTGCAATTGCAACTCCGCGTAGAGATTACGTAAACAGTGCAGTCGACTTTTCACGGTGCTGCTTCAGCGCGCGAAGAAGAGAATGTGATGAAATGACTCGGGCTCGCGTTATATCTCCGCACTGTCGTTAATGTTTCCCGAGTATCGGGAATTCTTTGGTAGGAACTATATTTCTTCGTTAACTAGATGAGGATCGAATATTCCTGTTTTTATTCAGTTGCGGTTCTGACCGACAAAATTATTTTTTAGAATACATTTCTGTTATCTATAACTCTGTAATATATTTTTTGAAAACTATTTTTTCTGCGATGTAATTATTAATCACCCATAATACATATATACCGTTACATTAAAAGTAACATAACTAAAAAAAATTATGCTTTTCTGAAAAAGTAAAGAATAATTTTTCAGAACTTAATAGAAAATTATTGACTAATCAAATAATATTTGCAACAATCAAACATTGGCAGAAAGAGTTTCTTCTTACTTTTGAAATAAGGGAACGATATATGTATGTATGTAAAATCCAGAACGCACGCAACTATATATCAAATTAAAATATATTTAATGGAAAATTTATGCGGACAGTGAAATTGCCTGCATAAATTTAGTTTCAAAGCACAAAATAATGTTTATCTTATAAATATTATATATAAAAGCTACCGTTATGTTCAAAGAATTATATAATTCGTAATTTCCTCTGTTTTATTATTCCGGCATCACATTATATAGTTATTAAATTAGTATAGTTCTTACATATACCATTCTACTGAATCGCTTATTATATTGCCACTCAGGGACGAGTATCTTCAGGAAATTGGCATTAGTGGCATCGCCTGTTTTCCAGCACGTCTCGGAAAATGGCGGAGGCGAGCAGCCTCAAACGGCGCGGCGTTAGAACTGAACTCAAAGCGGAACTCGGAAAATGACAAGGAGACGACCGAGAAAGGAAACGCGTATC
>NW_017305569.1:4336166-4337156 GCF_001594115.1 Trachymyrmex septentrionalis | reverse complement strand
GCGCGGAAAATGGGACTGGTTTTTATCGAGATCACTGCCTCGCGCGCTCCTGTGGGAGGGGGAGGGGGAGGGGGAGGGGGAGGAAGAGGGCGATGCGCGCGTGTGGCTCTCTTGTGTTCTCCATTTGCTCAACTGGGAACCATATACCGACGACGGCACCGTTCAGCCGGTGGAAACCGTCCGCCCCGGGTTGCTGCACTCGACGTTCCCGCCGTGCGACAGAGCAAACTCTTCGCCTCGCTTTGCGCCTCTTTGTGCGCGGGTCGCATCGTAGATGCGAGAGCGTCGGGCATTATCGTACGCCAGGCACGCGTGTCCCGTGCGTCGTGTCGTGCGTGCTCTTCGCGTGCAATGTCGTCGCTTTGCACGTAGCGTAATTATCCGCGCATCCCCTTCTCCCTCTCGTTCTCCTATCTATCTATCTATCTGCCCGTCTCTCTTCGCTCCTTTCGCTTCTTTTCTCGTACACGCTCCTTCTTTCGTCGTCTTAAAAACTTCCTCGGTTCTTCGGGTACTTTCCGAGACTTCGCACCGGCGATTTTATCTCGTTGCCTCGCAAATGTTCCGTCCCGGATCTCTGCAATTTGTTTCTTGCGAGTTGCTTGCTTTGTAAGTTCTGCTGCTCCGAGACCTAATTGAATTACGAACATTTCAACGGCGCCCTGGATAAATAGGCGGCATACAGAAGGTAAAATTTAAATCGTCCCACAATTGAATTTTTATGTAGAAATCCGGTTGGCGTTCTCTATCCTATTTTCTCAATTTAATTACTTTTGCAGTCTGCGTGCGCGTTTCCACCGCGTCCGTCCACCGAGTCCGTAAGATTTCTTTTTTTCCTTTTTCTTTTTGTTTTGATCCCCGTTTCCGTGGCCACCACTGGTGCCCATAGATTCAGACATCTTTGATGTTCTATAATGAAGTCCGTTTACTAAGAAACAACATCGACCGTCAGAGATTCCTGTCTCCCCCTTTTGCCCACAACTTAAGATT
>NW_017305569.1:4333735-4336066 GCF_001594115.1 Trachymyrmex septentrionalis | reverse complement strand
TAAGAAACAACATCGACCGTCAGAGATTCCTGTCTCCCCCTTTTGCCCGCAACTTAAGATGAGGTTGCATCGCGCGTGTTATCCGTGTCACCAAAGCGGTTCTCGTATCTTCTTTCCCTTCTCCAGACGAATGAGTCGCTATCCCCGCTATGTGAAGTCGAAGAACCTCGGCATCTCGTATTTCGCTCGTATTCTCGGATTGCAAGCGCGGAACGATAGTGAGCTTCACGCTCTTTTGCACAATTCGCGATAAACTCTTTTCACCGTCCAAGAAAACGCGCCGTACCAACATTTTATAAGTCCGTTCCCGAATGTTCACGAGTATCAGCTGCTTAACTTTTTACTGCAACTACGCAGTACAGCATCGCAGTTGTGTTTCTTATGCATTAATAAGTTTCAGGAATGTTTCTCTTTTTTTTTTTAAAGTTTTTAACGATTACACGTTTGCTTTTCGTTCTGAACAGAATTAATGTATACCACGATGTATTTCATTGTTTCAAGTTAATGTTTCTTATTCTTACAAAATTTTAGCGATAACATGTTTGTTTCTGTTTTATGCACTTCCGAGGAGAGTCAACATACGTTTTGATAAATTCCAAGAACGTTTCTTAACATATTTTAGCGATAAGACGATTGCTTTTTGTTGTAACGTATATCTCGACAAGTTTCAGAAAAGTTTCTCATTCTTAAAAAGTTTTAATAATTACGTCATTTGCTTTTCATTTCTGAGGAAAGTTTATTATGTACACCATAATAAATTTCAAGAACGTGATTTTTGATTCTTACAAAATTTTAGTGATAACACGTTTGCTTCTCGATCTGCGCATTTCTTAAGAGATTTAATATACCTTGGTAAGTTTCTTATTTTTGCAAAATTATAGCGATAATATATTTGATTTCCGTTTTATGCATTTTTATAGAGATTCAATATACTGTATTAGGAATTTTTTTCGTTTCTAAAAAAATTTCAAATCAAGTACATCGCTTGCTTTTCATGCATTCTACATTCATACTTTCACGCATTTATGAGGAGAGTTAATATTATATATCCAATAAATTTCAGAAATGTTTCTGATTCTTACAAAATTTAGCCATAATAAGTTTATTTTTCGTTTCGTATATTTTTGAGGATAGTCAATATATCTTGACAGTGATTCTCTGTCAATCTGATGTTACAAGATTAGCGATACTATTTCACTTTATCTGTTTGTAGTCTTGACATTTCCACTGAACGATCGCGACTAAATTACGTACCGTGCGCGAAATTGTACGTTTGCATTCTCAGACGAGCTCGCAGTCCTGATGCACCGTGATCCAGTTAGCCGGTCATCCTTTTGTATTGCACAATAAGAAATGCGACAAAGCTGCACAACGAATTTCAGCCTTCGTATGTACGGTCGGCTTTCTTCCCGTCAGTTATGTAAGGAAGCGTGCAAACTCTAAGGACGTCGAACGTCCGTAAAGAGAAGCCGTGTACTGATAATGGTGAAAAATAATTGGACCGTTCGGGTGTTCAGGTACTTTCAAAAGTCGTGCGTTGGACACACAAAGGAATAGAAAGAATCTTCTTGGCCTACATCCGTAAATTGAAGGCGCTCCTGCGGGCAGACAACTGAAAGTTTTGTCTGAAATCGATATATTTGCTGTTATTCGTGGATTTTAATGGAAGTTTATTTATTGAAATTATTTATATAGAGAATTAATGTGTATAATAATCAGGATTATAATAGTTATTTTATAAAAGTAACTTATTATCATTATTTGTTACTACCTTAAAAAAGTAAGTTATTATCATTACCGTTACTCAAAAGCTAACGAGTTGTTACAATTTTTGTTATTTTTTCACGGAGTTTTAATGATGTTCTTTTTTTAGAGTGATATCCAATTGTTTATGTCGCTAATTGATTCGCGAATTGAACACGAAACTTGTAGTGATTATGGTCAATGCAACATGATCAAACATATAATAATATATTCTTCTTTTAAAACTCGCTTATGTATGTTCCATATACATACGAGTATTACTTATTTGTTACAGCAACGACACAATTAAAAAAAAAGTTTTCCAAAAAATAAGTTTGAATGTTTTAAATCATTAAAATTTTATAATACTAATTTTAAAATGCAATTTTGGTGTAATAACTGATAGAATAAAAATATGTATTTTTAAATTGTGTTTTTTTCTTTTTTTATATTCCTGTTCTTTTTCTGCAAGCAATTTCAAAATCATATTTTTTTTAATTGTCATTGTTGTAGCAAATGAGCAATACATTGTACGCGTGCATAATAAAATAGAGATTTTATATCAGTGTCTGACTCCAAGCAATTTCA
>NW_017305569.1:4328899-4333635 GCF_001594115.1 Trachymyrmex septentrionalis | reverse complement strand
ACAGTTCATCCTCTCTCTATGACTTGAATTAAGATTATAGAATGAGACAATATGAGTTAAAATGAGATAGATGTATATACGGGGAGGAAGTATGTATAATCTTCCTCTCACGTAGGATTTTGTCAAAATCGCTAGTGGCTAGACTCTAATATAAAGTACTAGTACAAAGTAACAATAAAAATAACGGTTATATTCGTTACCGCTATCCAAAAAATGTTATTGCATTACTATTAATAATGTTACAAATAAGGAAATGTAACATATCGAGAAAAGTAATTGTAATGTTAATGACATTATAAGTAATGCGTTATTTCCCACTGAGAAATAATTGTGAAATTAGATGTTGTTTCAACATCGAAATCGTTGATTCGATATCGATTAACGTCAATTCGATGAGTGATTTCTCATTAAGTTTCTAAAAATATAATGCGTTGCGTCGCGATGTACAAAAAGAATTCTAGAACTTTTATATAGTAATATATAGATTTCAATCGCAATCTACGTTTAGAGTTAACAAAAAAGAACACGATTTTATTTATTACATCAAATCGATTTTTAATCTTTCAACCGTGCACCATATACGGATATATAAATAGGAGTGCCTTTAGAAGAAATCTGGATTCCATTAGTTTTGCAGTAGCACTACAGCGTGAGTTTCAAATAAAAGCTAGTATCAATAAAAAAAAATGTTCCAACGTTGATTGGTCGGTCTCACGCATTCGGCATCGATTGCGCCTCCTGCAGACGCGAAGAAGATGGGACATCGGGTTTTTGTTTCGCTCTGACCCAGTTCCAACTTGCATCTCCGAGTCGTCGGAGTGGGCGGACTGGTACACACTGGATTTTAATTTACGCGGAGTGTCAGAGGCACACGGATAATCGAATGGCATTACTACCATGGTTGGCGCAACGTGTAACGCAATAAAGGCAATCGATGAAAGCCCGGTGACCCGAGACCACTGTTGGCCGTCGATTAGTTTAGAATCAGCCGAGATCAGAACCGCATGCAGAATCCATAATGTCGTCGACGAAGAAAGAACGACATTTACAGATTGCTGCTTGATTAACATGAGAACTCTCACAGGTTGGGATATATGGATATAATTAGGAATTTAATCAGATTATAATAGAAATGTACAAAAACAGCTCAAAAAATTTTAATAAATTTTAACAGCGACACGAATATAACTTTAGAACTTTGAATACTAATATTTATACATTAATAGATGTGTTCGTTCCGCATTTCTACAAAGGTTACTAAAATTGATAAGACATACAAAATTGCGTGAAACTTTATTTGCCCTTTACATCTTAATAGAAGATAACAATTTCTTATTCCGAGAGTAATATTTTATTAACGTAGATTCTGCTTCGAGTTAAACTTTCTTCATGCTCGGAAAGCAAAGTATCTAATCTTCTCTAAAGTTAAATACTTATTAACTTTTAAGTAATCAAGTTCTAACGTTTATAGAGTTTCAAATCTGCATTAAAATGGAGAAAATGTAAAATTTGCAAATGAAATCAATGGAAACGCAATTGGATAATCCCTAATAAATCAAAATTCAACAATATTATCTAATAATTTGATTATCTTTTACATACTTTATTTATTTATTCAATTTTACATTTTTAGATAAAATGTCATCATAAATATAAGCATTGAACATTGGAAATTATTCAAAATACATATACAAATTATAATAAATGAGAAAGTAAATAATTTTATCTGTGCTGTATATCCATAAAAATCACAAACTAATTAAAATATTGCATCATAACACTTGTTATTCGCAGAGAATATTTTCAAGATGCCATCATTTCCCAAAGGAAAGATGTCATCTTTATAAGCGTAAAATTTTACACCGTGAAGCTTCCTGACCAAGTCTGTCGCCTGCAAACATTACTTCCGCTGTGACATTTTTTTATCCGTGGAGATAGGAAAAATGCACACCATCCGTTTTTTAATCCGATTTCGTTTATCGGAAAAGGTAGAAACTGCTGGCTGGCGCGAGTGTAAAAATTGTTCCGCCGAGCGGAAATGGCACACAGTCCAAATGTCGAAGAGGATTACGCGGCGCAAAGTTGCGTGGGGGTTCGTAAATTTTTCAACTTTTCGATCGTCGGGAAAGGCTGCGCTTAAGTTTCCCGAAAACTGCTATAGATTATTAAAAGAAGCGTATTTTTAACAAAGGCTTACATTGTAAAAGTGGATAACGATAAATAGTAGAAAGTTTTATTCCAATGTTCTAAATATATCTCAAGATTAATGTGATAAATTTTCGTTAGTTTATTTTCCACCACACAAGCGTTTCTTTGGAAAAATTGTATTATCTGTTCTCGCGATATGATAAAATGCGAACTATCTAATTGCGTCAATAGCTGCCTGAAAAAAATGTTTTAGCGTGGTTAATCGTGCGATTCCGTTCTGCGAGATCACAATTCGAGGAATTCAACTGGAAAGTGGCAACGAAGGATCACAAAGACTGTGAATTTTTCGATCGCATTCGCCGAACAACTTTAGCCTGATGTAAATCCGAGAATGCCGAGTCGACTTTACCGAAGGACTTGAAGGTCTTTCGCGATGAAGAGACGATGGTCGCGATTCTTATCGTTGATGTGAAAGCAGGAGTAAATAATTTACCTGGGGAACACTAATTCGATGGCGCCATCGAGGACTTTCTTTTGGTGCGAGTGCTCGCTTCCTCCCAATTCCATCCTTCAATCCTTGCCGTTCTTTTCGCTCGACTACTCGCGTCTGGGAATTCCCTTAATTCATTGTGCTTCCATCGACGTACTTTCGCCATCCCTCCCCGGACACTACCCGTCTAGCTGAAAGAGCAAAAGCACATCCAGGACTGTCGCATCGTGATTCGCCGGGTAAACGGAAGAGTAAATGATGTCGGACAATCGGTTGTGAGAACCGTTCCGAGTCGTAACGATCGATAGACGAAATCTCGGCATATTTGCAGGACTTGGATATCTTTGTTTAGACCGACTTTATTGTTAACCTGCCTTCCATTGAGTTGTTGAAAATTTGATCGTTGAGATGAATTAAGAAGTAAGAATTAGGAAATAAGAATTAGGAAATATCTACAATTCTCAATTAAATAATTTAATTCTGCAATGATTATAACGTTCGGAAAAATAACATTGAGAGCAATGTACTCAACTTACGGGGATGTGAAGTAAAACATGGTCAAGATTTCATTAAATAATTGAATAAAATTTTTCAAAAAGGTTATAGTATCTTCTATAAAAGTGACACATTTTGCGTTGTCATTTTTCATAAACTAAACAAATTTTTTATACAAAACATTTAAACAGTTTTGATGCTCGAAGTTTGAAAAAGAATTGTTTTATTTTAATTGATCAAAAGGTAAAATATAAACCGTATGTTTGTGATATTTTGAGTTACGTCACTTTTGTTGAATTATTCAAGGTTTGTTATAATAATTTTGTAAAATATAAAAATTGTCACAACTCAAAAAGATAATTCTTTAAGGATTGTAAAACGAAAATAAAATTGACAGATAAGTATTTGATCATGTTTCTAAGAATATGTTTTTTTTACCGATATTATTTATCAGTTAATAATTTTCTCTATTAAGTTGAAAAATAATTTTTCCTTTCTCTTAAAAAACTTAATTTTTTGAATTATGTCACTTTTAAAGTAAGGAAACGATATATAGAAGAGATCTTTATCGATATTCGGGTACATAGCATGAATAGTAACGCATTCGCCAATACGTGCCAAGAAATAAATAACGGAAAGAGTGTTCTAAAGTTTTCCATGTCGGATTTCAATTGCGGAACGTTTCAACCGCGTTATTGATAGCGTACAACACCTAATGTATAAAGCCACCAGCAAAGTACGCACGGCTGGTTTTCTCTGCAGAAGGTAGCCGAATGTGGCGGAACGACGTGCATAAGGTGCCATCCTGTGGAAAATTCTGGTCGAGCCGCGGCAGTGGGATGCTCGTAAGGTACGGCGAAATGTTGGAACGACCAGGAGCCGTTGCATTTTTATCCCGGATGGTGCCGACGCAGCAGATGAAAGCGGTTATGTCGGCTCTCTATTGCCGTCCTTTGTCTCCCTCTCCGTATCCAAGACGTTCCTTAACAGCCGCAGCGACTCCATCCCCCACGACCGCGTGGCCCCCTCCTTTCCGCCCTCGTCATCTTTTCCGCTTTTTCCTCTTTCGCGACCTCAAAGCCAGCTCTATTTTAGGTCATCCGAGGTATATTCAGGCACACTGGCGTACAACCAAATGCCATGATACTTCACCACCCCCGCTACAGCATGCCGTATAACGTGTTGTGCCGCATGGCGAATCCCTCTCGCTCTAATGTTATTGCCAAACCAACCTCTCGTCCCTCCCCCCGTGAACGCTGTATTATGCGGCTCTACATTCCGTTAAGAACCGTGGATTCCTCTGTGGTTCCGAGGTATTTTCTATCTCTGAAGAAAGTCTGATCGAGATTTAAATGGGATGATTATAATTGATTTTGATGTATATTTGTATTGCCGAACCAACCGGCACGTCCCTCCCCTCTTGAACGCTACATTATGCGGCTCTACATTCCGCTAAAAGCCGCGGATTTCTCTGTGGCTCTGAGATATTTTTCTCTCTGAAGCAAATCTGATCGAGATTTAAATGGGATTATTATAATCGATATTGATGTATCTTTACATTGCTTTTATTATATAAGAAAAAGTACATTTCTATGGAAATCAA
>NW_017305569.1:4310320-4328799 GCF_001594115.1 Trachymyrmex septentrionalis | reverse complement strand
TATATATATGTATATATATATATATACTTTGTCCCGATGAATCGATCCTTTTCATTCTCTACAATAAAATGCGATCGCTCTTAATACTCTCATTCATTTTATTAATATTGTTATAAAATTATTGACATCCGTGTTGGATGATAACTTATTATTATTTAACATATGTTATTAATCATGATTTGTAACAAATGTGAAATCGCGCTAATGTCTATGTCCTCCAGATGTCTGAAATTTATCATTAATAATACAAATGTTCGCCGATGTTGAGAGGTGAAAATTCATAAATTAGCTTTTACTGCCGATTATAGCCAACCAACAGTCATATATAAAAGAAGGATGGAGATCGATTCTTATACTATTATTTCCAGTTGTAATTAAATTTAAACACATGAATCTCTACTGGTGGCATATTTGCGCGACACGGGCAAATTCACTTTATTTTGTTTGAATAATTGTTTAAATTGATGAATATGTGATACATCTGCATATAATTAAATTCTTAGTCGTAATTTATGCTTCCGTGATAATACATGTCATACAAGAGCACATTACGTATAAATCCTACTTGGCGGTGCATCCTTTACCGGTTCTGCTTCACTGGAATCATTACCCGTTTGTGTATTCAACGAGAGAAGCCTTCAGTTAATTATAGATTTGCTCATTCCTTATGTCAGTTATGCATAAGCATATTGCGTTACGTACGTGTCACAAAACTCGTTACTTGTTCCATATTCAAGAATGATTGCGACGAGAACGTGCTTCTTTAGGAATGAAAGCAATTTGAAGAAATAGAGCATTAATGTAAATTATTGAATTAAAATATTTTTTGTGTTTATTATACTCGACGACATATATATTAATCCAGGAATATCCACCTTTTTTTATGTAAAATCACTAGAAATGTTTTTTACATCTCAATTTAAAGTCATTATTATATAACAATAAATAATATTATATATAAATCATATATTATTGATTTAGTATTACATAATTTATAAATATTTCAGATTTACTTGATATTTTTAATGTAGATTTACTTATGTTTTTAAATACTTAGATAATGTATAAATTTATTAATATTTTTAAAAAAAGTAAGAAGAAATAAAAAAATGTGTGTAAATTTTTTATCAGTAAAGAAAACTATTACGAAAGATTGAGCTTTACATTTTATTGCTAGTATATAAAAATCGTCCACTATTCCCAGGTTAACGAGTTTGATTTTTCTATCTCTCTTTGGCATGTTTCAAACAGATTATTTTTCCGTGATCGCAGATATCTACGTTACGCAAGGATTTATAATGACGCTATAAAGTATCGGATTATTTTTATTATTAAAACGAGACGCTCCATTAAAACCGCGCAATACACGCAATCGATGATCAAATACATCAAATGCATCAACCCACGAATCAGGCCGATAAAATCGGGAGAAGCAAGTCGCGGGAGCGCGCGTATCAGTATACCGCGGTATTCCGCCGTCGATTTAATTACCGATTAATCTAGACTTCTTTTGTTCCCTTTGAATAATGTCTACGTTCGCCCGACCAGAGATCGCTCGTGTATCACCGCGCTTGTTTTAATAACGACGATAAATCTCGAGTCCCACAGCCACGCCGACGGAATATTCGAGACTATGCGCTATTGCCTTCTTTTTTTGCCGTTCAGATTATTGGACTTTCTCGTAGTCTCGATGTCACGTCGATGGGACATTCTCGATTGTGTTCGACGGCACTGCTAGTGACGAATCGAAAAAAGAAAAGTCTGCATGATTTAATTTCTAGTATAAAAAGAAGCTATATAAAAGAAGTTTTAAAATCTACCTAAGATACGTTTTTCTTAAAGAATAGACTTAATTTCTTAAATTAAGATTATGAGTTAAATCTTAAATTAAGATTACGACAATTATTACATCATTATTCCAATCCTCTAGTGGCAAGATGAATGTTCAGATATTCAGGAAAACAGGATTTCATCCGCGACCCGTTGCTTTGTATTAATTTATTTAATCAATGTATTGTACAAGATGTGTGAAATAGAAATGAAATAATGTAATAAGAAACATCTTCCTCTCTGTTAAACAATGTATGCAAGCTGTAAAATAGATGAAGCCATAGGTCTATCGTATTATTGAAGAGTTAATAGGGAGTTTTTGCAATAACGTGAATCCAGATACGGTGAACGCTAAAGTCACATTATCCTTTTCCTTATTATTGTTAATAAGAAGATAACCTAATCTTGACGTTCACCGGATTTGGATAAACGGTATTGCAAAAACTCCCTATTAATGGAATAGTAATCGTTTCGAGGATTTAAGGTATATATATATATATATAAATGCATAGATATATAATTGCATAATAAATATATTCTATACCATATATTTCTATATCTTTATAAACATCTTTCATTCTGGAAGATCTCAAGAACTTCAAAGATAGTCTGTATTTCGTGTATTCGTAATATTAACTGTTTTGAATTTACTTGTTCAGTTAAAATCTAAAACTTACTTATTCTGATATTCAGATATGGCTTCAAATCAGCTGCTTAGCTATTGCCCTACCTGATACTCGATATCAAATATTACTGTATTTTTATCTGTTTATTTTACATTTAATGTTAATAACAGTTGCACTCAATAAAGTTATTATTATTATTATTATTACTATTATTACTAAATTAAAAATTGACACAATGCTCGCCTTATTACTCATATTGTACTTTAATGTTATTAAAACCCGTTCTAAACCGATGTGATAGTGGATGTCTCATGTTTTTGTAGCCATGAATGGATAACTTTTTCGATACATCGGAATAGCAACAAATCAGGAGCATCATCTATTCCCTCGGCGTTCCTCGACAAAGCTAATACACGGTGAGGTACCTCGCGGAATAGCCAATGGGAAAATGCTAACTGAGTATAGACCGGAAATGACTACCAGCCGATAACCGGATATCTAATATCCGACCGTTTGGCCGGCCGAGTGTCGAAAAATATGAGAATCGGATAAGCACTGTCTGGTAACCATATTCATCGAATTGCACCTTTTGCTCTGGCGATGCTGCACTCGCAAAAATTTCGGTTCGTCCTTGGATGTCCACTGAGACTGAATGTTCCATTAGGAAGACTCAACAGAGATATATAAGAAAACTCAAATTGAACGGAAGGATCGATATCAGTTACTTTTTCCAGAAGGTGAAGTAACACAAAGGAAAAAAAGATTTGCTGATAGAAAATATTCCGCTATCGTAGTAAATTTCGATAATTATTATATGGGCAACCTAAAGCTTTGTTAAGAAAACTAATTATATTCAGTTTATATATATTAGGTTGAGTAAAAAGTCATCGCGTATTTTTTAGCTCAAAGTTGTATATACAATATCTTCGTCAATAATGAATGAAATTCAAATTTAAAAAAAGCGTTTTAAAGCTTGAAATCTCTACTTTTAAAAGCTTATCACATTTTTTAAGTTTATATGAGTTTGATAATTTTTACATAAAACTACGAGCTGAAAAAGACGAAAAATTTTCTTCTCACTTTGTGGATTTGTAACGTGTCCAAAACGAATTTGAGAAAATTTTCGATTACCTATCGTGAAAGCTTGATACTTTCCCTACAAAATCGTTTTTTTTTAAATATTCCTACGACTTTTGATTACTGAGTTATCGCGGATTAAATAAAAGAATTATTTTGACTTTAATTGCTCATAACTCCATTAAAAATTGTCGTATCGTATAATTTAAAAAAGAGATTTTTAAAGCTGAAACTTTACTCTATTAAGATATATTTATATTGTTGGTAAGAAAGTAATTGCGGTTTTTACTGATAGATGTCTTTTAAAAAAACGCGATGACTTTTTATTTAACCTAATATATATATACTTGTATATATTTGTATATTGTAATTTATTACCGGAGAGATCTTACATTTTTCGATTATATTACTTAAGAAAATAAACGCGAATCTTTTGCTATTTCATTAAGTTTCGTATAGTCAAGATAAATTCACATTTTGAATTATTAATTTTAAAGTTGAAAATCATGCGATGAATAAATTATTCAATGTTTTGCAGCAATATTTTCTATGTATATCAATTTCCGTAGATTTCCGCTATAATAATGATTAAAGTCATAATTGCTCCAAACATTTGCGATTATTAGCTGCTTTAGTGCTGCGCACGCATGTTTACGAATGCAATCAGTAAAATACGGATGATGGAGCTATTTTGAGATTCATTCGTATTAGTAACATTTTAAAAATAGATTGTACGATATTTCGACGTTAACATAACGAAGGAAAAGACGAGAAAGAGAATGAATAATCAAAAAGAATTATTTGACGCTCTCGCGGTTGGCTTAAAACGAAGATATTCTTTAATTCCTCTTCACTCACCACCCGTTTGTTTGTTTAAAAATTCTATAACGAAATAGAAAATGTACATTATAATACATTCATATACAAATTATATACTCAAACAGATTTCTGTTGAAAGTATTAGTAATATTAAAAAATATTTATAAAAACCGTTTATAAAAAATATACATATCTTGTACATAAAACATGTATTTTATATAAAAAGGCTATTTCTGCAACTAGAATGGACGTCTGTTACATATTTAACGTTCTAAGAATTTTTATTAAAAATATATTAAATAGAACCTCTGCAATAGGAGATAATTCGTAAACAATGAAAATACTAAAGTACTTATCAACAAAGTTGCAACGTTTCAACTCTGGATTTGAGTTCTCTTCAGTGCGGAAGTCAATGAACTATTATACAATTGTTATAAATAATATTGTTATATTATTTACGTATTAACGATATGGAGACTTATGAACAGTTTATTTATATTTGATTTATTGTTGGAACAGAAAATATATCTATTTTGTAAATAGATATATTTTTGAAACTATCAAATTTGTTTAATTATCTGATTGGGAAGCATTACGGTTATAACTAGAATTAAATCAAAATGACTTTTCTAAAAATAGCATTAGAGTTGAATTTCAAAAAAATATCAGTCTTATTCGTTATTTATCTATTATCTTTTACCTATTATTAATAAGTACTTCAATGGAGCAGTTTTTAAACGAGGAGAAAAGAGAATACCGGACTACTAAAATGCTATCACTGATACAGTATCGATGATAATTAATAATAATTGCGTACCGCTCGAGTAATCGAGCGTCCATTAGCGCCATTACGCCCATCGTCGCGTTACCACCCTTCGCGCCGCATGTTCTCGCTTACGCTTCATTAACTTTATTATCATCACGTCGTAATGTATTATTATGTATTACACGATACTTTACATGTCTGGATAATACGAGGAGCGAGGGAAATAAGTCACATCGGGATACGCTTTAGTGCACGTAAGACATCTCGGATTTTAAGACCGTGTTAGTCGGCGTCCTCAGGTCTCACATATCAGCTAAATGACACCATACTGACAAATGAGGATCATCAATGGCGTCTGGCAACTTTACGCTTCCCGAGAGCCGCTATTATCGCCGCTATTATCGAATATACGTCCATATTCCCATCCCTAATTTTCACCGTTGCAATGAAGGATCTTTGAGAGGTATAGGTTCTAAGTCTTCACGTTTCTCGAATTCTTGTTTGCTAAAATATTTTGTGCATATGGATAGAAAATGTTACATAATAATATTGGAAATACTCAGACTTTTTTATTTAAATATTTGCATATACATATAAAAAGATTGTTTTTGGATTTTCTGATTGAAACTGGACATATAGTAACTGATGACATCTGATAATTTTACGTTTCCCCAAAAGCCATTATTATTGTGTGCGGACATCTATATCACCATTTCTACTTTATACTGTTGCATTTCAACGAAAGAAAAGTATAGGTTCTGAGTTTTCGCATTTTTCGAACTCCTATTTGCCAGAAAATTTTTTATATCTGAATCAGAAATGTAATATTGAAAATACCAGAATTTTTGTTTTAACCCTCTACATACACATGTAACAAGATTATTTTAGGATTTTTTAAATTTAAACTGAATGTACAGAATTTGCGTTTAATATTAATGAATGACAGGAAATAAAATATATTTATGAAAGTATGAAATAAAAGCATTCAATTAATATTTAACTATTCAGGCTAAATATTTGTAGCAAATTTATATCATACAATTTAATCGAATTTTAATGTTTAACGTTATTATATAATTGTAAATTTTATTTCGGAAATAATGGTTTTTAAAAATCATATTTGCGTCATTTGTTTACTTGCATTGTTTTATTTAAATGAAGAAAATCTAAGAAAATCTATCTAAGAATTCAGATGAGGCACAAAGTTTAGAGACGAAATATTTTTATTCTAATAACCTGTTTTTTTTTTTATTTAAGGTTTCTTGGATGAGGAGCAAGGACCTCCATATTCTTACTTCGGGAAATTTTTCGTTCAGCTCAGATGCGCGATTCGGACCTCAGCACACCCCAGGCAGCGACGCTTGGACTCTCAGGCTGGATAACGCCAAGAAGACGGATTCTGGCAAGTACGAGTGCCAGGTCAATACGGAACCGAAGATCATGTATGCAGTGCAGCTCTCTGTGCGAGGTGATTGTCGTTCCACTTTACATTTCGTCCTTCACGTCTGCTTCCCCATACGACGATTTGCGAAAGAAAGATTTTTATTTTTATACAAATAAAAATCACAATTTTATTTAAACTTTAAGAAAATACGATTAAATGTTTCTACAATAACGTAATGCAATTACGTAAATGTATGAAAGTATAGCATATTAAAAGTACATCCGATATATTACCATTTAGTATAAGGTCATAACAATAATACACTGCAGAAAACAAAGTTTTCCAGGAAATAAATTTAAATGTTTTGAATTATTAAAATTTTCAAATATTAATTTAAAAATGTAATTTTAGTATAATAATTGATTGTTTAGAAATAAAAATATTTTTTTTTTAAATATATTTTTTTTATTTTTCCTTATGTTCTCGTATTTTTATAAACAACTAAAAAAATAACAGTTTTTTAATTATATCATTGTAGCAAACGAATAATATATAATTGACATATAATTCATTTTGAAAGAACGAAATGACTTGTCTCTTATAGACATGCTATATATAAAATAATATAAATATATATAAAATAATATAAATTAAGTTGATAAAATTGTATCATATTAGAATTCACGAGTGACTTTTTTTTGCTTTATACTGACACAATAATATTTCATCATTAAAAACTTTTGTGTTTTTAGATCCAGACAAACCAGAGGGCTATGACGAGCCACATTCTCAGCAGACACGTATAAGTAAGTATATATATCCCACGGACGTGACGCGTATTTCTGGCTTGCGCGTTTGTGACATATATGAGCGTGACGCTCCTTTAGTTCCAGCCCACGCCGATCAAATCAGTCGTATATTTAAAGACACGACTGAAACGTGAACAGACCGTCAGTATAATAACGATAAAAATTTCAAAAGGTAAATTAAACTTTGTGAACTGTATAGAACATCGTGCGCATTCAGGCGTTTCACTGTAATAGCTTCACTTCTGTAGCAAACGAAACGATAGAAATACGATTTATTTGATTGAAAGTATTGTATAACGTAGAAATATCTAAAATAATTTTTTGATTTTCATAAAATATACGTTATTATAATAAAAAATGAATTATTTCTCAAATTTTTGTATACATAGTCGTTATAAATGTAATGATAATTATAATTTTTGAAGCGGACAAGCTCTCCGTTTTAATTGTATTTGTTCAAATTTATCGAATCGCATATATTTTGCTTTAAAAGATTCGCATTGTTATTTAAATCTTTCACATTTTTGAATAATCGAAATTAATTATCGAAATTTATATGGTTGCAGTACGTGCGTATTTGCATTTTGTTGTGATTCTAATTTCATTGGCGCTAAACTTATTTCACTGTCTGTGATATCAGCGATAATATTTTGCGCAGACTTGCATAATTAATTTCCCGCGTAATCAGCATTAGCCGAATCGGGTGTACGCGGTGTATATAAAATGGGGCGCCTGTATCGCGCAGTTTGAAATTATATCATGCAAATTATTTTATGAATTCCTTGATCGGTACGAAACTCGGACAAGCGTACAATTATGCAATCAAAACTTCGTCAAAAGTTTAGCGGACTATAGATTGGTGCATAAGATGCATTTTTTTCTTCTTCTTTCGAATTTATTCGTTTCTGCATTCTATCGACGTGCGCTCCACAGATGATGAACGTAATAAAATACAAGCGGAACATCACCGCACAATAAAAAAAATGTACTGTATAAATCTGTAAAATTCCCTCGGATGCAAAGATTGACCTAGTTATCCAGAGATTTAAAAATATAACTTTCATCGCTAGCGACTGGCAATTTCCGCTTTGTTTCGCTACTCGGAAAGTAGCGGAACCGAAAGCACTGGTTGAATAGTCGTTAAGATTGCATCAGTTGGAAAAAGCGCGATTAATCAGCCGCGAGGTACAGCGAGCTAAGCTTACTGATAATTATCAAGCAAAGAAAGCGCAGGTTCTTGTAATACAATCATTACAAATGTAAGCCATCCACTGTAAAGTATCACTGTCGCCATTAATTCTGTTTTTAGTATTTTACTGCAATGTTTTATATGCAGCGATGTAAATAATATGATTAACGCAATTAGTTATTAAACATTTTCAAACATTTTCTTTACGAGTTATTAAATTTATATCTGCAGATACTTTAGAAAAGTAGATTAGAATACGTTTTCTTACTATTTTCATTATTTGCCTACAAACGGTGATGCATAAATTTTATTAAAGTAACATATTTTTCTATTATTATTTTATATAAATTAATAATATATGTATTGCTTCATGTCTTTTATATCTACATTATTTATCTTATTTTTTTCGTAAGTTGCATTATTTATTTTTATGAAAATTACAAATTCAGAAACATGTATGAAATTGATTACGTTGGATTTATTAAAATTTACATTAATTGTGCCTACATTAGAAATGTAAAATCTCAATGTATCAGAGACACAACAGTCAATAAAGTAGACGGAAGATTGGGTTGTGCTTTTACAAGCGTAATATTACAACGTATGTTTAAAACTTGCACGATGCCTGTTTACCGCTTTAGATAGTCGTTGGCAAACTTTTGGGCGAGTAAACAGCGCTATTTCTGTTGTTCTCTGTAATACTCTGTGAAACTCTAGGGGGTGCATTATATGAAAGTTTATTATCAGATCTGCATAGCGTACGTATATGTAATTGGTAAAGTGCTTCGACCGTTTCTAATTCGCATATCACCAATATTTGATTTTTAAAGACAATAGTTCCCCGTTGGTCCAAGAACTTCTATCGATTATCATAGGTTTAATTATTTCTAGTTTTATTGGAGTCTTATTCCTTTTTCCGAAATATAAAATATGTTGTAAGATAAACATAGTAGATACATTAACGATGAAAATGAAAAAATAGAATTTATTTATTAATAAAATCTTGCTTTCAAGATATAACGAATTGAGCGTCCACGTCAATAACGTATTACATCTTTTATAAATATATTAATAATCCGACACGTTCTCGTCATAGTACATCGAATATCCTTTAAAAAATCATTAGAAGCTTCTTTTTATTTTTCTTGTAGAATCGAGCGACATCAATCACTTAAGGATAAGTGCGACACCATCCTGGCTTTGACGCCCGTGATCCGTCGTCGTCGATTCTTCTTGCGAACTTTCTTTAGCCGCTTCATAATTCTTTTTAAGTAACGTCGTTTTATTTCAGACACGTCGTCCTCTCTCTTGACGCCTTCGATGTTCCAGAGTCTACGCTTTTTCATTTACGTCAGAACGGCAGATTACGAGAAGCTGCGTTCCCTCGATATCAGGGAGCTTATTTTTGATACTGTCGCTCAAAATCATTGACAAAAACTCACAAATGTTGCAAAAACAAGACCTATATCGTTGATAGTGTATTTCTTGATTTTATTTTGATCTTTTTTCAGCATTTTTAAGTGTAAAGGTTCTTACTGTCCTCAAAATATGCGAAACGTGCGAAAAATAAATTTAATTATTGACATTATATTTTATTCTTGAAAAACTATCTTATTTTTTGACCTATTTTGTGGTACTATCAACTTAATGGCGAAGTTGCGACCGTGAATATTTCTTTTCATATCACGACGTGTTTCCGCTCAGCACACTCTCCATGCAGTTTCACTGGACTAATAAATATACTCGCGCCAAGTTTCTTCTTTCGCTTTTGTTCACAATATATGCGAGACTTAAAGATAGTCACAGATCGCTGCCAGCTATATTGTCGAAGTTTTGTAACAGATAAATAAGGGGAACAAAGGAAATGGAAGTACAACGCGCCGCGAATATGCGAATAATAATGTTACATGATGGCACAGTAAATTTTTTCTCCGTGCAATCGTAGTTTATATATATATATATATATGTATATATTCAGTAAAGATTGTAATAACATTTAAAGAAATTTCCGAGATTCGAATCATTTTGAGAAAAAAATCTTAATTAAAAAATATCGAGGCATAATAATTTTTGAGTTATACTATAAGCATCTAAAATAAGTAAGTTATACCAAAAGTTTACGCGTTTAGGTGTTGTACAATGCAAAGTGTCAATCATATTTGAACGTACAATCTTTGGACGATTCACTAACTTTAAATAGTTTTAATTAAAAAATTATTATAATCTTATATTATTGCATGATATAAGCGATGTTTCAGCGCAATAATAATATACATATAATTTATTTATAACTAATAATAACGTTATCATTAAGTTTTATTTTAATATTTAATTTCTTTGCAACAAATAATTAGAAAGCATATTTAATCCCAAAAATCCGGCACATGCTCAACATATTGACATGTTGAATCTGGACTTGAATATTCACGACTCATTGAGTATTGATGAGTTATAAGAGAATTTATCCACAAAGTTTCTGGCAACAGAACAGCAAAAAAGCGAACAAGACCGTGCTCAAAAAAGAAACGTCCGCAGCAAGTGAGTTTACAGTAATAACAGCATAACATAATATTTCGCTAGAGAGAACGTAGTCGTCACCGGATTCATTTAAGTCTAATAGGATTATCTTTAATCCCGCGGTCCTACCGCGGCTTCTTCGTATCCTTTTCTTCGTCAGCCACCGAGAGTTCAGAGTTCTAAGAGACAGGAGTTGGACCGCTAAATGAGTCTCAACCGTGGTGCTCGTACTGAATAATGCATAAAAGCCCCGATATTTTTATACAAAACGGAGAACTTTACTTTTGGCCATTTTTCTTTTCTACTTCGGAGATGATGATGAATTATTAATCTAATTGAAGAGAGCTTATACCACTTGTTAAGATCAATTACAGAAAATATCGCTCTCTTTAAAAGTGACACAACTAAAATTGATCTTTGAGTTATCATAAATGATTAAGTAAATATTACCTTATCAATCATCAAAAGTGAAATAACTTAACTTTATAAAAAAATCATCACAATACAAAAAAGAGGATTTAAAAAAATCGTTAAAATCGTCAAAACTCAAAATAATGCTTTAAGGAACGACAAAGGAAATGACAAAAATTTGATTATGTTAAGAATGTTTTTTTTTAAATTATTCGAATGGTCAATAATTTTCTGTCAAGTTTTTTTGAAAAATAATTTCTTCTCTCTTCTGGAGATTTTTTAAGTCACTTTTGAAGTAAGGGAGTGATATAATCTTAGTGTATTATAATTTTAAATAATACTATAGTACCATTGTATGCTACTTTCGATAATACACGTTCTATAATAATCACTCAAATCCGTACAACTTTCTACACATGAAATCTCCGCTTACGCTAATTATCTTATGATGATATATGTACAATATACTATTTCTGTACATAATTTTAAAGGGAGTTAGCGTGATATTCTCAGATATGTAAAGACGAAAGGCAACCGTGCGTAGATGCGATCCTTTACAAAAGGAAAATGGGATTTCGTTACATGGCAAAATTCATAATGGAAAGCCTGTTTGCAATTTATCGTATGTATAATGGAGAACCGAAGAGTTTTCAAATCGAAGTAATTTACGGTACACTTTGTAAAGGCTGATGCTTGCAGTACTGCAGGGACAAGTATTCGTTTAATGCGCTCGCGCATTAAACGAATACTTGTCCCTGCTTTCTGAATTAAAATGTACAAGCTTGACGATATATCTACATGTGAGCGCGTTATTATACGTTTTTTTATTACCTCAGCGTTCTGTACTTTGTGCCACGTCGGCAGAGCACCGGCGCAACAAAAGTAGATATGTAACGCTGGCATTAATTAAAATCATTACATAACATTTGTCGAGTATCCTTGATAGCGCGCGCAAAAGCACTCACCCTCGGCATCGCAGAGTGTTTCTTTCCATCGGGAGAAGGTCTAGTGTGTTAGTTCCGTTCGTTGAGATATTAAAATCCGGGACAGATTGCATCAATTAGAGAGTATTCACGATACATCACGCTCGTTGTAACGTTATTAATTAAAAAATTACAAATTTCTTTGTGCATATCGCTCTTTGTTTACTATTTCGACATTTATTGCTCGTCAAAATCGAGGAAAAACCTCTTTACGTATTAAACCAATGTACGCGCTTAAAAAAATATTTTCTTTCATTTAAACTCTTTCTTTGACATAAAACAAATGTAAATAATATCCGAAATTGTTTAGTCGGGCGGATACATGCATTCAGTATTTATGTTACATTGCTTTTCATGTTTAATTTAAATATATAGAAATACCACAAATATATTGGCTTCCACAATAATGATTTATTAATCAATTTAAAGTTACTTGTCTGCTAATAAATACATGTTTTAATAATTATTGCCAATTGCAATCAACGACTAGAAATTATTTTTGATAAATAGAAGTATTGTTTATCTATCGCGCGAACAACGAACATAACTTTACATGTAAAAATAAATAATATTATATTAATTTAATATATTGTATTTATGAAATAAGCAATGCAAATAAACAAGCAGATCGAAATAAAAATAAAACTTTAGTTTCACATGAAATGGTTAATATATATGTGTGCTGGTACTAAAGTAAAGTACGACAAACCTTGCTGTTTTTAAATCAATGCATCGGTTAAGAGATTCCGAGTGTATTTCCGTTTCAAATCAAGATCTTATCCAAATCTTCAGACTCATTTGAGAAATTCACCGTCGCGACGTGGCGCATCTTGGTTACTCCCCCTTAACCATCGGATATACACGTAATCTTGTCACGACGCGGTCATTCAATTGCTTCAGCCACCGCATGATATTTGTCCGAACATGACTTCCAGGCTACGAGAGTACAGCGCCAGTGGCAGACATAATGGGTCCCCGGGAGCAAAGGGTGCCATCGGGCTCGACGATCACCCTGAGATGCGTCATATTGTCGCCGTATCAAACCCGTCCCATCAGGGGTGTACAATGGCTTCGGGATAACAAACTCCTAACATTCCAGGTAATGCAGCCTCAGCTGGATACGCGGGGTCGCTCTAATTAAATTTCTGTTTGACGACCGAGAATCGAGAAGGGCGGGAGAAAAAAAAAGGGGCGCTCGTATATCATCACACCCGACGCGAAGGGATGTGGATCATATGGTGTCCCTAACCATGTCTTTCAACATTTTTGTTTGCGTGGTAGCCTGCGTCGGCTGTTTCTTTCGTGCGATACTGATTGTGCGGTAATGATTGAAAGCTGTTGGCGGTCGTTTTGTCGGTGCAAGACTGCTCGCGATTAATCTAAGGCTCGTCAGCCTTCTTTAGCGATATTATTCTTTACATTATTTATTGTGTTATAACATAAATCGTTCTTTGTGTTTTTAAAATCTTTAAATTGTAATATATATTAAAGCTTATTTTTGAAATAATGTCTTACGATTGTAATTGACTATTTATTTGTTAAAAACAATAAACGATTTTTCGATATAACTAAACTCTTAAATGAGCATCATAAAATTAATATTATAATATTATTTAAATGTGAATATGTTAGATCCTATTATTTTCTTGCATGTGCGACTTGTGACTTTATGCATTGCCAATTTAGCATACTATATTCTCATTTAATTATTTTATTTTTATGAAATAACTTATCTCTATAATTATAAATGATAGTTTGCATTGTGTTGCTTGATTCAAGAAATATTAGATTTCGCTTTTAGTATACATAAAATACGCATTTAGATAATGAAATCTCAGTTCGAAACAACGATATGAAACGTGATATGTAAGAGACGTAAAAAAAAAAACTCAAATTTTTTTAAATTTATTTATTTATAAAATACATAAAATTTTATAATATGAATAATGTACAAATTTTTATATGTAATTCGGCGAAATAGAAAAGACTTAAATTAACAACACATCCCGTGGTTCTTTCGGCTTTATTATAAATTTTGGAAAATAAAAAATAAAAAATGGAAAATGGAAAGCTTTTCTTTCTATATATATATATATTTTTCAAATAAGTACTTAAAAGATTTTCTGTTACTTACTTCATCGTTGAACTCACACTTGTTTACTCTTCATTCAGGCAGCGCGCGGAGGGATAAATGTAGAGACCGAAAAGGGTGCGGCACGTACAGTATCCGTGTTGACTTTGGCGTCGGTGACTCAAGATGACGTTGGAAACTATTCATGCAGGCCGACGGAGGGTCGATCAGCCACTGTCGGCTTAGTCGTTGAGGAAGGTTAGTCTCAGTCTTTTACTACTCATGTGGATTATAATGAGAAAATAAACTAGCAATATCTATAAATAATTTTAATATAATACCTAAGTATATTTATACATATATTTATAGTTACTGATTGTATATGTTATAAAAATATATGTTTAAAATAAAATGGAAAACACAAAACGGGTAAAAGAACTAAAATAATGTGATATAATAGAAAAATGTATAAAAGTATACTAGATACACTTTGTGAAACATAATGATATAATAACAGTATACTTATGTACCTTGGGATCTTCCGGGAAATCTCGCTGTCGCCGGATGTGCTACGAGTGTAGCCGGAAGCCCACCGGGCGCGCCGATATTCTATTTCCTTCTACGCTTGCGTGTATCCTCCGCGGGGTACAAGCATGATGTAAAGTCGTGCCTTAGGATTACTTGAAACACTTTAAAGTTTTAAAGAGGCGGCGGTATTTCACGGTGGAGCTATTTGTCTAGCTCAGCCCCTCGGTCGCCATGGCAGGGATGAAAAGGAGCGGAAGGACGAGATGGGCCGGGAGAGAGGAGGGATTGCGAAGGGGATGGAAAAGACGGAAGACCGCTTGGGTTTGCTCGGGCGCGTGTATGTACTCTTGCGCGAGGCGAAAAGCAGAAATATCCGAGGGACGAGGTACGAGGAATCGCGGAAGGAGAGAAATTGCGGTTCATAGATAGAAGGACAGTGACGAAGAGAGAATGAAGTTTGAGAGAAAGGAGGAAATTTGCGGAGGAAAGAAGTAAATATAAGCAGAGATTCTCTCTCTTTGCTTTCTCTTTGCTATTTTCCTCTCTCCATTCAAGCTTCACTGCACGTCTTACTTTGTTTTACTTTTTCCTCTTTAAGATTGAGTGAATAATAATTGTGAGAGAGGAGAGAGACATGCGAAGGGGTGGAGTAGAATGAAAACGAAAGTAAATAGTTTTAAACACAATCGATGAAGTCAAAGAAATATTATATAATACAAAAAAGAACAAGATTATTTGCTCTATCCTTTTATACCGTGCACTTTTAACACATTTAAACAAATTTTTTAATTAAGTATAGATTTACACATGTACTTTTTAATCATTTGTTTTTCTTGAAAAAGTCTTATAGATTTTTCTTTGTGGGTGACAATCGTCTGTAAGTACACTCAAGATTGGCAACGTTATTTTATAAAAGTAACGCATTATCATTATCGTTACGTTTTGCAAAAGATAAGTCGTTATCATTATCGTTACTTGGAAAGTAACAATTTATTATTTTATTCGTTACCTTTTTTGTAATAATAAGCAAGATATATTAGATTAAAAAATGTTTAATTTATAAGCATTGTATAAGAATCAATATTAATTGTGAAATCAATATTAAAATTTAAAGTTCTAAGTTGGTCTCTACATAGCGAATTTCATTTTAAACTTAAATCTAATGAATCTTCGATAATTTTTTATATTGTTATTTTTATTTTTAATATATGCTTATTTTTAGAAAATGAAATTGTAACGCGGATTTTATTACAAATTTTGTTAAATATTGTTTTTAAGCGTCAATGTCATTAAGAGTGCATTCCAATATTTATTGCAAATACTGACAATTTATTATTTACTTACATATATATAATGTAAATTATAAATTTTCAGTATATACAGTGACTATCGGAATGCAGCTTAGGAAATGAAGTTTGAAATGTTTTTCGATATTTAAAAATTTTTATTATAAAATATTTCCAGCCAAATTATATATAAAAATAATGCGATCTATTGAATAGTTATAAAGATAATAAGAGATTATACTAACAATAAAAGTAACAGCTGAATTTGTTACTATAAAAATATAATAACATTACTGTTACCGACAGAAAAAAATAATGAGCGTCAGCAAAAAAAAAAACGAAAATGATAACGGTATTATAAATAACGCGTTACTTCAATCCTGAACATAGAAGAAAATAATAAGGTAACAAAGTAAAAGTAACGGAAATTATGGAGACATTAGTAGGAACTGAAAAATGTATGCGAACACAGGCCGGATGGAATGGAACGAATGGCACGGAAGAGGACGAGGATCTCTGCGAAGGCATGGAGCCCGGAGGCAGACGCCGTGGGATCGCGGGGACACTTGCATGCGAAATTCACGTGGATAGTCTCTATTATCGTGAATTTCCCTTCGGAGGTTATTGCGAGGAAGCGCCTGTGGCGCACGGAGTCGCATTTTTCCCAAGAGCGTGAGCGCGTGTGTGCGCGCGTGCACGCGTGTGCGCTATCTAACCCCGTGTCTATCCGCACGCGAAACGCGTCCCGTGCGACTATAAATCAAAACTTGGATGACTCGCGGCCTCGTAGATTGTGGATTTACGCGGTTTATGACGCGCCCGAAGGAAACCGTCTCGCCCGAGCGTAACTAAGCGAAGTGCATCGTCCGATTTTTATGAGGGTGTATCGACATAAATATCGTGGTAGATGTGAAAATCGAATATCATGGGCCAACATATAACGAAGGATTTGGGAGATATATTGAGATGTATGAATTATTAATGTTATTGAATCCAATTTTTTAAGTTTTCTTGAATAATTTGCATAATTTTTGAACTTGTCTTCTAGAATTCTTATTTAATTCTGCTGATTTGTTTGGGTCTATTTGACCTAAAATATAATTAATTTTTTTAATTATAAATTTATAATTATACAAACGGGGGTACAAGCTTTTAAAAATGCAATTTGTGATATATCTGTTTACAGTTCCTGATCGTCAGTTATAACAAAGAGTGCAAAGTAATTTTAATTTTTAAGCAATTTTGTGTTATTAGTAAATATTATGAGGAAATACTGGATTACATACTTTACATTATTAATTGAATTTGAGTGTGCTTATTCTTTCTTTTCTTAGAAGATGTATGAAAATTTGATGTTACATTAAGAATATATAGCATGTACTTTTTAATAAAACTAAAAAATTATGAAAAAATTACAGGTTTTTCTATATTGTATTTTAAAGTAAACAAAAAAGTTTACTGGTGATTTAAAACCTGTATAAAAAATTATTTCAATAAGAAGTAGATATACTTTTTAAAAATAATTAAGATAAAATGAGATAATTTTTATTTATTTTGTGAAATTGTTAAATACAAATATGTATTCAACATATTTATTAAACACATGTTAAATATTGATTTTAATAACTGCTTTGTATTATATAACATTCATTTTAATTTATATAAAATATTATATATAACTTTCCAATTCCAGTCACTTTTTGAGATTGCACTTGATATACATCTTTAATTGAGAATGTCCTATTTGCTTGTACGTAAAATTACCTACGTATTGATAGCAATATTATATCACTTAATATAAATTCTAAGGTTAATTAAATATAAAATTTTGTAAGTGAATATATATTAGAATAGATAATTTGTGCCAATAATTACATATTTACATGTAATATACTTTTAAAAAGAATTTAAAGGTATGAAGGATGAAATTTTTTTCTTGGATGCCTTGCAATTTGGTTTTAATAAAAACTCATTATATTTTAATACAGCGAGATAATAAAAAATGGAGCAAAAGCATAATAATATTATACTTGACGTAGCTCATGAAATCTCATTATTACTTATATAGTCATAAACACAGTTTAAATACTGTAAAATTATGACTCCATGTAGAATTCTTACATATACATACACGTGTACGTCGGAGTAAATCTCCGAGAGAATACAGAATTAATTCGTTGCTA
>NW_017305569.1:4265668-4310220 GCF_001594115.1 Trachymyrmex septentrionalis | reverse complement strand
CCCCCCCCCCCCCGGACCGAGCAACACGTATAAATTGTACATTTACTCGTTACGCTAGTACTTAACGCGTGTGTAAGTTATAGAGGTATCATGACTGGAAAAAAAATAAGATAATTAAATATCTAGTAGATTAATTTTTGCGATTATATACTGCATCCTTGTATATTATGCAATTGCATAATATACAAGGATACAGTTGTATGTATATAATTCTCAATTTATAATGGTAAATCTGTTGAACCGCTCGGAATCAAGAGATACGAAAAAACTGCACACACGACGAATAGAAGGAACCCTGTTAAATCCACTCACGCGCGGTATCGCGAAACTGAATTTTCGTCTGATCGTGAGTCACTTTGCAATAGCGTTTCACTCACATGTATGTACGTACGCGTACGATACATCAACCGCAGGCACGATACGTACTCGCACGGCCGCGCGAGAATCCGACGATAAATCAGAAGTCCGGCCACTTGTTTTCTAGTTTTGCAGATTGCGAATTCGCGCAGTTTATCGGCACGGACGAGCCGAGTCCGAAGGAAGTGCCATTGCGATGGGATTAAATGGGACAGTGGGCATTTTTATGTGAGCGAAACTGCACGAAAATACTACTGCTGGATGACACGCGAATATTATATACGAGAAGCGGAAATAAAGTCATAAATAAAAATTCTCTTATCAATTAAAATTAACAAATAGATTTTTATGATAGAATATAAAAAGATGCAACTTCAAGATCTGTTCTTAATTGTATTTATTAGTCAATTTATAGATTATTTGATTTATATTAATATTTTATAATCTTTCAGAGCTGATGTTGGATATTAAATAATCCACTCAATTGTGAATTTGTTTTGTCAAGCAATTTAATTTTGTCTATGTTATATCTGCAAATTTTAATTACTTTTATTAAAATATGTTTGATATTCATTTTTTTATAGTTATGTCATTTCTTGAAATTAATTAATGTTTTTTAATTAAATGAGTTTTACAGACTTAACATCAGTGACTATATTACAGATTTTGACGTTAGGGTTGAATTTAAATTAAAGATACGCAATGTATTATAAATATTTTGTATAATTTCACAAGATCGCCTAAACTAATTTAAAAACTGTTTCAAAAACAATCCATGGGTTTTCCGTATAACAATATCGACCTAGCGAGATTATATCAAAACTTTGTGTTCAATCTTATAGAAGAAAAATGGTAGAGGAAAGAAAACTTTCTTCGGCCGTCTCGGGAATGCTGTGAGGATAACCAATAATTGATCATCCTCCAATTAATTATTGGCATCTACTGATAATCGGGACTAAGCTGATAATTATTATAGCTCCTCAAGATTAGAGAACTGAATTAAAGTCATTAAAAATCTTCGCATTACCGATTATTAAAGTTTGAAGTCCGTACAATGAATCAGCGACGAGCAAACTATTTTATGGGATTTTATTGAAACGAGCATTTAATTAATAATTTTCTGAAAGCATAATAAAATATGAAATATTTCTCAAAAGTTATATAGGACAGTTAAAATATACATTTCAATGAATATTTCTACACGAGTTTTTAACTCAAGCAGTCTTTGAATATATCGCTTTAAAATTATAAATGGCTACTAATTAGAAGATTGTTATAAATTGACAGTAGATAATTAATGGCAGTAACAAGACTAGGTGTAAATTTTTCTAGAAACACATAAATAAGGTAAGGAGGGATTATTAAATCTCATTTACTCACATTGAACACAATTTTATATACATTCTAATATATTATTATTGTTTAACGATATATTGAATATAATAAATTATAAATTATATATTATAAATTACAAATTAAAAATTTTCTATTAGTTATTTTGTCAATTAAGTAAAACTTTTGAAGCCTTAATTTAGAAGAGGCTGTTACATACAGATCATCGCATTATCGTCTCATCTCAAATATTTGTGAACGTTTCCAGTGAACATTCGTACTGCAAGAAGTGCCATTTGCTTGCGATTTGTCGAATGTAGCGCAGGATTTAACGACTTTTGAGGAAGCCAATGCGTCGTGTGCAAAAACATCTCGAGTGCAGCGCCAGTCCGCGGCTGATGCCGGTCTTTTTGCGCTGGCTCTTGCCAGGGGATGGGCTTTGGCGGCCGTCTGAGCTAATTCTTATGCGATCGTAAATAATGTCGCGCATATATCAAAACTTACAGCGACTCCCCATCCCGGCATCGCAGTCGACGTCGCCATCTCCTACAGTAGTCCTACGCCTCACCCCCGTTCCCACCTGCATCTCACCCTGTCTTCTCACCTTGTCGCGGCTCTCTCGCATTCCCCTTGACCATCTTTAGCATCATTTCTCTTTCTTCCCCCGTCTTCTCACTTACCACTCGAGCATTTGCACGTCTGCCAACAGCATTTATGGTCGGTCAGATTAAAGATACAATTCCGCGATCCTATTAATTAAGAAAGTTAATTACACCAGAATTCAATTTTCCTAATTGCTCATCGTCGAGTTTTCGCGCCGCTTGTGCTACGTAGCAATACAATCTTGTCCGTTTGCGGAGCTATACTACTGCTACGTCCAGAAAGTCGACAGACGGAAAGTATCAGAGATAGTCGAGGATTCCGTCGAAAACTCTCTCTCTCTCTCGACTTTTAATTTCACGATTTAAGCGCGGCTCTTCATTCTTCTTGTTTCTCTTTTTTCGGATACTTCGAACTTGCCCTCTTTCGCCTCTCTTGCAACTGACTTTCGAGAATATAAGAAAGGTACCGAGCACGATGTATTTAAAACGATTCTTTGCAAATTTTTCATCGTGATTCATATTTTATTGCGGTCCATTAAAATGTTTCTCCGCTCACGCGAAGAATGTTATATTTATACATATATGTATTAATACTTACAGTGCAATATGAAAATATCTTATCCTAGGCACCTTTTTCTGGATATAAAACCTAAGTAACTCACGTCCGATCATTTCTTCATGTATTTTTGTAGTGGTTAAAAATATCTAAAAATCCAACGTACTTTCAAGTTTCTAAAACGAAAGTTTTTACTTTATTTTGGAAAAAAAAAGATAAAATGTAATACAATGTAATTATTTTTGAAATTTTGAGAAACTTCCATGAATAAAAATCGATCGGATTAGCTATCTAGGTTTATACGCAAAGGGTTAAACACGAACGAATGGGGAAAAAAATTTATATTGCTGATATATTTACGAAAGAAAATCGATTAAAATCTTTTAAGAAACGATAGGAGGGTAAACAAGCGTTAAATGTGATTCTGTAAATCGGGACATTTCGTGCCGTTGTAGCGAGTTATGATATCACTTTCCGACGTCTTACGAATCCCTGGAGCCTCTGTACGTCGCCGGCTCAGTCTAGACGATTCATGGATACTTCCAAGATATTTTAAATATATATCGAGCACGACGGACTGCGGAAGTTTGCAGGGAGTTTAATACCTAACAGCTCCCTAGACTGTCGTTTATACCACGGCTCCAAACTCTCCGCTCTTCTAGATCTCTCCTCTCATTTCTTATCTCTCTGTTCCTCTTACGGGGTCGCGTCCTTTTAACGTACGATATTATTAAATTTCGTAACCGAAATAAATACTTGCGCAAAGTGAAATCCACGAGTTTCGGCTTTCGCGGAACTCTGCTAATTTTTCGCTCGCTGCCTATATCTACGTCGCCGCGATGAGAGTTCTTAAATTGTGGGATCTATTTATTTCATTTAATACGACAATGCACACTTTAATAGATATCTTCGGAGCTAGTTAAAGCGCTCGTATCGGCTAGCTATAGGGTGGATTATAAACGGGGATTTAAATTAAGTCCTTAATCTTCTAACTTCCTCGTTTGTTATAAGGAAGCATCCAAAATATTTTCCATTAATTATCCATTCGAGATCTACCTTTAATTACGCACAGAGTAATTATTTACGAATTTACATGTGCGAATTATGCGAGAGAGCCGGAACATTGTGCATCCATTAACTAGAGATCTCCATTTTTTTGTATAACTTTGTACTCTTTTACCTCGCTTTAGACGTAACTCTCTGGTGCAAGCGGACAGTTTCCGAGACAGTGTCTAAGGAGTTGCTAAGAGCGAGCGGATGAGTTAAAGTGCAACTTACTCGTGAACTTCCAACGCTCATAAATCATTATGATTCCGCGCGGCTATAATGCGAGCACGTTCGCACTTATTATATGCTGAAGTATACTTCATTAAAAATTGGATCAATAATTAAGTAAGTGGTGCATAAAAATTAAGAAAACAACTCTTGCACAAATATTGGCGTTATATATAGTATGTAATCATGATTATTTATTAATGTGCCGTCGTGAATTTTTAATTACTACGTCCTGTGGCGATTGTCTTTCCTTTTTTCAAGCTGATCGTTCAAAAAAGTTATTGACTTCGCTATTTGCATGGGTTATACGACCCTTACTGGACCGCTATCGCAGATTGAAAATTAATTTTTAATTCCGCTCTCGCTCAGCCCGATAATCAATCCCGTTATAATTAAGCGCGTGTTATTTTAAAATATATCGCAGTTAGTTTTCAGAAGAGCTTAAATACTTTGAGTGTGAAAACGGCATTGAATAATAAAAGGTTGGAATATTTGGAAAAACAAGATTAATAGAAAATTGTGGAAAGTTTAATAAAGAAATTATGGTTGGAGGAATTTAATTAATTATCAACGATTAATTACAGTATTTCAATTTTTTTCATTGTTCAATTTGTTCATATAAAGCAAATTGCGATAATTTTAAGTTATAGTTGATAATTATTCATAACGGTTTTGTAGTAAAATGATTTAATGATTTAAATTTTGCTAACGGCAGTAGCTATTTGTAGTCAGTTATTTAAAATATCAATTTTCCAATTTTTCTGAGTAAGATAAATTGCAATATCTTTGAATTAATTTTTTTTTATTTCTTTACAATAATGTTAATTAATATAATAATTTCTCTCTCAATATGAGAACGGAAAATATTTTTTAAATAATTTAAGAGAGAAAGATTTTCTTTAATGTTTGAATTATCACAAAGTTGGTAAGATAATTGTAATAGTAATGAGTAATATAATCACGTGTTTGCACGTCATTTGTATTTCAAATTGTCCATGCAGGAGGTGCCAAGTAGATACTGCCAATTGTTGTCGTATAAGCAATCACAAACCAATAATGATAGATTATTATTGTGCCCAAATGTAAATGCATTGCACGTGCAAAGATTTTGTTTCCGCTTTAACCGACCGACGTTGCGTGCAGTTCCGGTGCGTATGCGTGCCACGTGCCCGGACACGCATGTCGCATTCCCACTAACATGGACGGTAATGTTCACGGTCGTGATCGTGAGCTCGCCTCGATCGATCGTGCGATTCATACTGCTTTCGTACGAATACCTGAACGCATACTCTGGCTGTACGCAGGCATGCATCGTATTGTCGTCCGAATTCGGGAAATCGTCATTGATATGGTCGATCGTCATCGATCCTCATCGAATTCTGCGTTATGCGTATTAATAACTATCGCCTTATTATGTCAAATATAATGACGTAACATACAGAAAACCTACATTATTTGAAGTTTGCACAATTTTTAAAATATTTAAAAATCGAGCTAGATACAGATTTGAAAATAACTTCGTTGGTTCATTAAAATAATTATATATAAGAAATTCAAGCATGGGCAATACTGCAAAAAATTTTGCTCTAGCAGCCAACGTCCTACATAATTGAGCGTCCTACATAATAATTTTAATAATTATTTTTAAATATTTCAGCATAACTGCGCGTTCTTTCCGTACATTTGTCATATTTTTAATAGATCATTAAAAAGCATTAGAATATTATTATATTATTGAAAATAGATATAAGTTTAAAAACGCATAAATATTTAAAAGAAATGTTAACACAATTTTATTATGCGTGTAGCAATAAAAACAATATTCTTTGCAATGATAAATATATTTCAATGAAGTAATTTGATCGGCATAATCGTAGAATTGAATTTACATTTCGCGATACGTCATGTTATTCGTATCAAGAAATTAATTATTAATTTGTAATTAGTGAGTACACGTGCCTGGATTCAGATATTGGTGGAATTTTGATGAGATATTGCTTATGCAATATGACTGACCATGTTGACTCTTATACTACTGAATACGCGCGGTTCATCGAAAACCTCGTTACCACAGGGTTGTCTCACATTCATTACTATCGCGTCTAAATGGAACATTATTCTATGACAATATTGAGACCTATTTAGGGCTGATATGATTTTCTTTTATTTTTTAAAAATCGATATTGTCTTTCTCGAATATCGAAAGAAAAAAATGGTTCGTGAAGTTTACTTGCGAACCACAAAGCGAACGTATTCTAGCCATTAAGGGATCAACGCTGCGTAATCAAAGAAGTCGTTAAAAGCGTAATTTCAGAAAATAAAGTACTTGTTACCGGTTTCTTCGTAAAGTTTAGTTTTCGTTCTTGTTAATGTTCGTAAAGGTAAAGGCGCGATTGGGATCTAAACTTCAAAGGGCCGCGACGGTTGGAATTAAGGTTTTTTTTGTCATTAAGATTTTAACTACTTTCCACAGTTAGCGATCGAGCATAGATCTCCGTGTGCAAATAGAAAATGCAAAATGAAGTCTTTTATTCCTATCGCTCTACCAACACCGTGGAGTAATTATAGTGTGGCAGTTTGATTGAAATATTTATAATCTTTTTTGAATTTCCTGTGACGTACACAATCATCGTTGCTTTGACTGGAAATACTGCAGATTCAATCTTGACAAAATCAACTGTCCCCATGCAAGCTGATTGCGTTTACACATTCTCGATACCATATGTGCGATGCGCATCGCAATGTATCATTGAAAACATTGTACAATGTGCGAGTTTCCACGTCACCGCTATTTTTTTGGATTTGTTGAATATCAGATCGTTCGTAATTATTTCGTTATATGTAGTTATACGAGAGATTGGTTGCCTTAAATTAAGCACAAAAATTTCACAAACTACTCAATTTATTTCGATATTTAGAATAAATAATAATATCTCTTCTTTTGTTACGTAAATTACATTTAATTTTGTTGATATAATAAGTTTATTGCTAGTTAAAATTGCTATCCTGAAAATTTGACGATAATTAATAATATTTGCTGTGTAAATTGCATTAAATTGGTCTTCGTACCATCATATTAAATTTAAATAGTAGAAAATGAAAGAACGGTAGAGAAACGCGTATCGACATCCCTCAAACAACGCAATAATTAATGGATCTCTTGTAACACGAGAAAATCCATAATCCCGTAATCTTGAAGCGACATTGATTTACGATTGTGGGTGGTGTCATTATTCTAAAAAAATATCAAGATTTCCGGCGCATGATATTCAGATTCAATATCGTAATATTGTACAGCAATTTTTCAACGTCTACTCATGCGAAGAGTTCCTGCCGACATGACACTCATTAGATGATATCGCGTGAAACCTCGTTAATTTGATACAGCACTCGTAAATATTCATACGATTACGTGAACGATACAAGTACGGCTGACGAGTGTAGCACTGACACTTGATTCTCCTTTTTTGCCTTTCTGTTACAGGGGAACGCACGGAAGCCATGCAACGTGACGCCGGATACGTCTCTTCCGGAAGTGACGTCAGGCACTGGTCCGGACTTCTGCTTCCGTTTTCGTGGTTTCTAATACTCGCGCGCAACAGCCAAACTTTCTTGCTTTAGTGCACACTCGACAGTATTTCACGCTTATTTCTTGCCGTTTCCAACACTGAAATGTACCTAAACGCGACCAAGCAAATCTAGATTGTTAAGATAAACTTTTATAGATTCTAAGAGCATAATTTATAAACTGCGTTATATGATGCACTAAATGAAGAGATTATTACAATCCAAAAATAGATTGCGATAAGATTTATTTGAAGGATTCGAATTTACCTTCTAGAATAATTGCAAATACGTACAAAAGCAGAGTAATAGAAAGCTTGATTTAACTCGGGAAATATCTCTTAAAAATATTATAATCATAGAATATAAACTGTATCATAATTAAGTTAGATTAATGATAAAATAATGTAACTATTTATATAGTGCGTAATGCAGTCGAGGAAAATAGGGTGAATAATTAATATATCAATGCAATTCTAGAAAATCAATATTTATCTGTCTTTATTTGTAACGGAAAATAATGAAAAATAATTACAATCAATTAGACTTTAAAGAATGTCCATATGTGAAAATTATGAATTATTGTTTTGAAACTGAGAAATTGATTATAGCAAGGTAATCAATGTAGATTCTATGATACACATTTGTATAAGTATTTATTTTAAATAATCACACACTTATAAAACTAGTTTGTTGCAAAGAAGTAATTTCACATGAGGAAAAGAATAAGCACAAAATTATTTGTATGTAATTTAATATTTGTTTGCAATAATATATCATTATAACAAAAATAAATGTATTCCCTCCCCCCTCTCTCTCTCTCTCTAAGAAAATAATAATTTTTACTTGAATAAGAGTATATATTTTCTCCGCTGACTGTATTTAAAAATCTCGACTTTTTCCAGCCAATTACGCAACAAATTTTGTATATCCATTTAATTTTCCGATTGTGTATATAAAATGAAAAGTACATTCTCTTTTAAAAAGAGTTTCACGCAAATGGAAATAAAGATAAAATGTCCTTATACAAGTTTCCTTGTATACTGTCTCGTAAATTTAGCTTCGTGCGCAAATAATTCATTAAATGACCTGCGATACTCCATTTGATCTCAATGTTCTGGAACGTCCTTTTCGTTGCCCCCCTCTCAATTCACGGCGTTTCTTTGAACACAGCTCTTAAAGTCAATGGGATTAAAGCGCAGTGCCAAAGGATGCGGAGGTAATTTGATATCGTGTATCGTGCTATATTCTTTCGTTCGAAGGTTCGAGGAGAATACGTCATGAATTTCATGAAATTCCGGAGAATATATGTGTCTACAGTGTGTCTAACTCTCTTTACTTTATTTATATTCCTTATATATAATAAGAAAAAAAGACTCGTTAAATTGTGCAACAAAATAAGGTATGTATTAATATTAATAATGATTATAATCTTTATTTTTATGTTTAATCACAAAATTCTGCACTGGAAAGAAATAAAAACAATTTTCTATTAGTAATATTATATAGGCAATGTAATATGTACGTAAAACATTGTAAAAATCACACAATATATTTAAATACATATTTTTATACAAAACAAAAAAATAGCATCTGTTTTTTAAGATAAAATTTAATACATTTTTTTTCTTTTTTATCATATTTTCTTATTATTGCAAAATCATATTTTTTAACAGAATCAGATAAGAGTTATTTTATTATGTAAATAATATATATATCAATTCTTATTCGATTTGCGTATCTGCACGGAATAAATTTAGAATATAATCACTAGCTGAATTATACTTCAGCCTCTCTTATAAATATCAAATAAGATGATGTTCGCTTATATTCATGTTTATTCCGATATGTAAAAGAAAATCGTGTCGCATATTCGAATTTGTCAAATGCGGGAACGTGGATGCGTTATAGCAATTTCTCTTGTCATGCATCGCAAATTCTGAAGACATAATTCTCCTTAAATTCGCAATTCCACTATGGCGTAAGCTTTCTCATGGTAGTGCTTTGATGTGTTATGAATTACAAATAAGATGAGTAAAAAGCCACAGTGTGACACAGGCACGATTACATATTTGATCAAGGTGAATTGCCTTTTCAGCAAGAGAAGACGATTCAAGAACAACGAATGCATAATTATGCTTTTTTTAACATTTTATATATATAATGTACGTTGTCTTGTGTAACAAATGCTGTACAGTACTTATAATTAAAATTCTTATCCTTATATCATTTCATATTTTCCAAATGATTATCAATTAAGTTCGATATTATAAAATTTGTATCTATAATTGTAAGTATATTGTTTTACTATTAAGTATACATTTCAGACTTAATGTTCGCAAAAACAGTTGTTAAGTTTTATTATAATCGTTTCGTTATTATAACCGTATAAGAGTTATTGATTTTTTTAAAAAACAATTTAATATGCTACATGATACTATATGATTCACAAAAAAACCAAATATACTATATTCAAACAAAATATATATATATATAATATAACCGGCTTTATTGACACTCTTCATCTCTTATTTTTTCATATGTAATTGGATTAATATTATTAATATTAATTAAACAAAGAATAAATGTAAAAAGATTAATGTTTAATTTTATCTTTAATCTCAGCTTTCTGAAAATGTTCTGAAGATAAAGGTTTTTCTTATAATCCCTCGGAAAGATTACAATTTGACTTACATTTAAACTAGGCCAAATGTAAATAAAAATACAGCAAATGGCTGTTTCCCGCCCAGACTTCGTCTTCCATTTTGAAATTGACGGGTCCTATACGTATTTTATATTCAGGACATTACTTCGTGCTGAATTATTTTTCAAGTTCGGACAGGAGCACTGGTAGCAGCGGTAGTAACTCTTCCCGGACGAGGCTCCTGTCTCAGTCACCCCTCCTACTTGCTCACCGTCACCGGAACGAATACCGGTTCAGCTTTTCTCTCAGTGTAATCGTATATAACTGTCACTTCGCAGGAAAGGTGATACAAACTGTAAAACTCGGCCAGTCGTGTCAACGTAACGTCCGACGTGTATTCAGATCCAAACTACAGCATTTGCGTGCTTGAAATTTCTAATATTGTAGCAGCACATACAGTTCCTTCTTTGAAAAGTCCTAAATTTCCACGAAATTCAAAATTGTAACAATAGAAGAATGCAGTATTGGTGAATTTATACATAAGTGTGTAAGAAAAATTTATAATGCGTAAAATGTCAATGTATTATTTAAATTTAAACGTTCTTATACAAAGAAAGAGGACAAATAATTGATGCTGCATAAAGAGAAACTCGTGAAATTGTAGCAATTATTATAATTAGATCGTGTGACATGCAATTAAATTGGCGAATGTCAGTGGATGTCACATGATAGACAGTTGCAGAAAAATCAACGAGTACGACGATCTCACATCTAACGAGGCACGATGCAATTCAAGTGGCGCGTCGGGGATCGTTAAAAGTGCCGCTTAAGCGACGCTAAAGCAAGAATAAAATAACACTAAATTTACGGCGAACCGTGAATCAACATGCTTTATGATTGTTCGGGTAGCGGATGATAAAGGATGAGAGCACGCGCGCGGGGAACTAGCTGGTCAGGTCGAACAGGGGCTCGAATACTCGCTAGGTGGGGGGATGAAAATTGGAAAACTGCATTGTCCACCCGTTCTACTCCTCTGGGACACATTCGTTAGTGGGCATCGTCCACTGACGATAAATTTCACGTATCTTCCCGTCTTTCACCTGCGCTCAAATTAAAGATCAGCTCGATCATGATTGCTCTCCACGCGACTATCGATTTGATTGCTTTTATTAAATATTCTCGGAAATATTAAATTATTAAAATAATTCATATCTAGCAGTGAAACGTTGTTTATCTATTAATATTTACTTATGTATTTACCGTTGCATTTCTACTTACAAATTTAAGTAAAATTAGTCTTGAAACGTGATATGATTCAATATACGAACCTTGAAAGTCAATTTGATATTCGTGATGTCATATTTACTTACACTACGATACAGCACAGAAACTTGGATAAAGCTAATCTTGGAAGACATAGCTTTGAGTTCTGTTTCACGCGACTCGATACACGACTCGTGAGGTTTCGTACAAGCAACTATTTCGCATATATACTACTATTCCATTTATCATCCAATCCCGATTGAATATTCGAATAATTGCGTTTATTGAATCCGTATAAAGACATGAGGTCAAGTCATAGTTACAAAGAGAACCGCGATTAATTAATTAGTTCTAGATAAAGAATTATTTTATAATTTAACCAAAAAGTTATTTCTGTAATGAATAAGTGACATAATAAGTATACAATTTATGGTTTCATTTTATTGTAAAAATAAATTTTTTTTCTTCGTGGACAGGAAAGATGTAATTACGAGAAAATAACAGTTAAAATAAAAACCGTCAAAAATCAGGATATTTGGTATTTATTGTACTGAAATTAGAACGAAATATTGTCTGCTCGTATCGACACGCAAACATTAATTGGATTGCTTGAAGCACTATTGAAACCGCAAAACATATTGATACGTTTAAATCCTGCGAGCACTGGTGCTAAATCCACAATATCATATTAAAGTGCATAATAATACCAAAATTTCAGAATGAAATATACATGTTAAATTGGATACAAACCGATACAGTAAACCATACACAGAATTTTATAAACGACATGCACCTGCACCGTACATTTTTTGTGCTTGATTTAATGTAGTTAATTTTTTGGACACGTTTCATATATGCCATTTTTTTCACTTTTTTTCAAATTCGTTTTGTTTTCCTAAATCGACGTGCTATCGAGATGCTTTCGAAAGTAGTCAGATAGACAAACAACGGTAGCTAATTTTCACAGATCCACCTCTGTGCGTGACTCAAACAAAAAAGAGGCCATTTTTCCGTAAAAAGTGTTTGCGATCTTGCTTTGTTAACGGGCAATTCAACTTTGTTACTTCGAATAAACAACGGCCGGCCAAACGAATGTACCTTGCCAATAGCGGGTTCAATCTCGCTTTTAGCGTCCCTTTTCACGCAAATTGCCACGAAAAGCTAGGCCAGTTAAAATATTTACGAACGTCGAGTTTATCGCGAAGAATATACTACCGAGTTGAAAATGCGAACTTTCATCAAAATGCAGTGTGAATTTTAATGTGCCATGATCTCTATCTTAAAACTTTTACTTTATATAAATTAAACATTATAATGTAATACTGTAATATAATCTACAGTAATAATTAATGAACAATATAATTAGCATTTTTCTTCTTATTTCATTAAAAATATTCCTCTTTTTAATACACTTAAATTTATAAATTTATTTAAAATTTTTTTTATACAGGATACTGTCTTATTACCATCTCAGAATATTAGATATATAATCTGGAACGTAAAGTGCTGCGGTAAATTAAATTGTTAACGGCTACATTAATGGGTTAATGGACGATTTTTTTTAGATTATAGACTCTTTTTATACTACCGCTTACTTTGCTACTATGCTAGCGAAATTTATAAAATGCCAACGATTACATAAACTTAAGCTTCCTGTTTCCGCTATGCGTTATTTTACATAACGTGACATAAAAATAGATATTTCTGGATTCCAAATTTATTATACATGATTTACAATAACTAATATTTGTATAATAAATAATGAAACAAGTAAAAAATAGAGTAAAAAACGGGCAACTAAGAGCCTTAATATGCAGTAATTGGCGATTATATACATATATATTTTGATTGTATCTATTAATGTATTACATAATATACAAAACTGAACGTTTCGACTATATTCAAGCCATCCTCAGCAGTTTCCATTCATAGTAATATTGATCACAATCCATTGTTCATAAGGTAAAAGAAATCGAGTACAGTTAAATTAGTCGCTTTTATTTAAATAATGATTTGTTTAACAATATAATTTTTTCTACTTTTAAAAGCAAATATATCACTCCTTTACTCTAAAAGTGACATAACTAAAAAAAGTCTTCTTTAAGTTATTACTATAAATGAGTTAAAAGTTAAATACTTACGAAGTATTGTCTATCATAAAAAATGAACTAAATTAACTTTATAAAAGATCATTAAAACTATTACAATTAAAAAAAAAGGATATAATTAAAAAAAAAAGAAAAAAACATCGTCAAGTTAAAGAGGACAGTTTTTTAAGAGTTAAAACATATATACACATAAATAATAAAAATGATATGTTAAAATACATTCTTTTTGCTCATATTAATTTAATTAGTCAATAACTTTCCCGTCAAATTAGAAAATAATATTTCTCTTTTCCTGAAAAGCCTGATTTTTTAATTGTTATTTTCTAAATATAGGAGTGATATGCGTTTTAGATGCGTTTTAGCCATTATTTCAAAAGTTTAATTTTGTTTATTTATAATTATAGTTTAGCAATATGTAAATTTTAGTAACATGACTAAAATTTAAAATGTTTAACATTATTGTGTGTGTGATAAACAATTTATTATAAACAAAACAAATTAATATTAATTTTAATTAATATTAATGTGTATAAAAGATAAATATCTCGAATCAAAAATAGAGAAACAATTTTTTCAGATTTTATATAATTTATATTGTTGCGTGAAAATACCACTACTTATATTATAAAGTTGTATTTTAAAAAATCTATATTTGCATTAAAAATCAATAAGATGTTTAAGGAATGTTGCATAAATTTGCCATTATGAAGCGCGGTACAATATTATATATCAATAATTACGTCAAATATTAATTCTGTGAAATTAGATCGAGATAATATGAGACATTGGAGGTAGAGTGCACCAATCACATTCAGTTCTGTTGAAAATTTTATGCATTCACATATTTTATTATTCGGAATATTGCAGTTCGTATTCATCACGTTTTTTAAACTTGGGTTTTTCAACTTCAGCATACATAATTACAAGTAAAATATCATCAACTTCCATAAAACATTTCAAAATTTTGTATCAACATTATATAGTCATGCATTTATCGACACGTATTATATAATTATTTGTTAAACAATTGACAGCAATTTTACGATTTAATAATTTATATTTATAGATTTATATTTATAAACATTACGTATGTGTAAGTATTAGATAAATATATATAAAAAATTTTCAATTAAATACTAACATAATTTTATTTTCATTTGTATTATATTGATATGCGCACACATATATGATGAATACCCATTTAATTAAGACACATATTACTTTTTAATTGAGTAAAAAAGTCTGTAAAAAATAAACTTGGCGATTACAAATTGATCAATCACTGACCGTGCGTCGGTGTAAATTTAATTGAAATATATGCACATTTTAATAGTATACAGTTTCAACAAATTTACATTGGAGTTTGCTTAAATTTGCATTCTGAATATGTTTGGTTGAAACAATCTGCATTTCGATTTGTATATCGCATGGATAGATTTGATCGACTTTTAACGGTACTCATTAGTCAATCATTGAAATTCATCCTGAACATATATACATACATACATGCTTGCAAAAGATTCATTTGTCATTTCTGAGAAGAACAATTTTATTACAATTGTATTACAATTGTACAATTCTGCAAAAAATCGAATTTTATTTCTATGATATGTCGTAAATAATACTATACAATTATTTTTTTATGTACCACGCATGTTATGTTATGTTGCAAAAATACCTAAAAATACAAACTAAATGTTGACTTATTTTATTTAGTTTTGTTTGCACAGTAACGAGTTGTTGTCAATGCATGTCAATTTTTCTACTATGACACCAAAATTGTATGAAAGTCGCTTAAAACAAACAATAGGTATTTTTAAATTTATAACATATTGATAGTACGTTTTATTATATGAAAATAAAATTATATGTATTTTGATAAAATCACACCGATATATTTATAGTTTTAATTCACTAATTGCTTTTTCTCGTTGTATTAATTAATATTAATTAATACAACGAGAAAAAGTAGTTGGTGAATTAAAACTATAAATATATATTTATGTATCATATTTAACACTTTTTCTTAATTTATAATTAATTATCCTTTACGTATTATTAATTAATTCATGTTAAATACATTAACTTCATATGTATTGATACTGTTAAACAAATTATTATCTGATTTTCTAACATACACTTGCGTATTTTTTGGTGATTATTATTTAATATTAATATATATTAAAGTTGAAAATTAAGTCACCTCTTTTCAAGACTTCAATTTTCTCTCTTTAGAGTGAAATTTCAAGTAATTTAAAGAGTAATGAGTGTTTCTATTCTTTATTAATATATTTTCATCTACTAAATCTTTCATTTAACTTACTAATCAATTTTCAGAATGTCGTATAGATATAATCACAGAAAAGAGTACGATGAGCGGCACGGTATTATAAATGCATTCTAAAACCAAAACACCAAGATTACTCTGGAAAAAAGAGAGAATACCTAGAAGTATGATATCGTTCTAGGCGCAAATTCATCATGTTTCGCAAGTGTCTAGAGAGCGGAAAATAGAAATATAATCGAAATTATTTCTATTTTCAATTAACTCATATTAACACATCATTTTGCGAATATCTGTTCGTAGCTGTAAAACTGATTGAGGTAAATAAGATGTGCAAAATTCAATTCTTTTAGCAAAAAAATATTATATTTAAAATGATAAATGTGACATCGTAAACGGAGAAGAGACAATGCTTTGTCATTCTTAATAATATTTAAATAGCTTAAACAGTTTAAACCGAGCAATCTGACAATATAGTATAATTACAATTCTACCCATTAACAAAAATCAGATGTATACGTTGGAAAGATAGAAGGTAGATGCCTGCCAGCAAGTTACTTTTATACTTACTTTTTATTTTATGCATAATGCATCTCACGAACACTTAAGTTTGCATACAATTTTTCACTAAGAAACTTTAGTAAATTAAATACAGCATTTCTAACAACAAAGTTTATTAATTATGTGACACTGTTTAGTTTTGTTATTCACTGTTATGAATTATTAATTAAGAATAACTTTGTCATACTTTTTCTAGAGTGACAATGGTGGACCCCTTGTTATTGATAACGAGCTTGGCGTCTCTTGGGTTTTGTCTTGCGCTGTAGGACAACCTGATATATACTAATGTAACAACAGGGTTGTCACAGAAAATGAATTTTAAAATTCTCTGAGTTTTCCAGATGACTGTGGAAAATTTTTCATGACCAATATCAAATATGTAAATTTTAACATTTAGAAGCAGGAATTGTAAGAAAGCTATTCCATATTTTATTAAAATTAGTTTGATTATTTTAGTTTTAATTTTACAACGCGAGTGAAATGTTGAAAGCTATCATCTGTATCATCATCTTTGTAAGAATTGATGTAATTTTAAATAAAAAAGAGCTAATAAAAATTAATAAACTTTATACATATTTTTCCCAATAGTTAAATTAAATTTGTCAATTATTCTCTTATAATCGGCATTTTTTAAATATACATATTGTAAATTCTCAATTTCAGGGAAAATCAATAATTTCATTCTTCTGACTTTTATAATAAGAAATACATGTTTATGTATCTTATTTTATTATATGAAACTCAAGCCAAAGTTGTAAAAATGAAGAATTTATAATAAAACTTAATAAAATTTGGTTACTTTTTCCAATGAATAAAAATTGTTTCAATTCGTCTTAGTCTATCCTATCATGTATAATAATATTCTCTTTTAATAGGTAATTATAAAAATTACCTATTATATTACACAGCCTTCTTAAAACAAATAAAACCAGTCGATTGTCATGATAATGGATTGCGATAACTACGATAAAATTGCAGTTTCTTAATCTGATCGAATATATGTCACGCAGTTCATTGATAACCCTTACAACGTACGCTCATTTCCAACGAGATGCCGACAGGCTGCTCGGATAGCTGATAAAATATCAGCCGTCGATCGGGCTGTGTTTGTCAATATTTTATCCGTTTAATTGTTTTTCGATAGTCGAGGGTTGGTCCGGCTTTTTGCGTACGAGGGGTCAACGGGACGGGCCCGGATTATATATACGTTACAATGAAATTGAATCGCGCGTTAACCCAGGCAAGATGGTAAACAGTTGTTATTGGCAGAATAATTTTTTGCCTACGTTACATCGGAAATTAGCTGTCGCTGCACAATCTCGTGTCAATACCTCATGTAAACGCCTCGACGTAGACGGACCGTAACGAACGTTACTGCCAAAAAAGAAACGTGAGTTCGCCGTTACGTTGTCCCGGCTCTTTCCACAGTAGTTTGTCTTTGTCACAAAAATCCGTTTATACATGTGCGGGTTATGGTGATGTGATGCTCTTTTGCGCGCGCTTATGGGATACTATAAATGCGGGCGATAAAAATGCAAGATGTAAAATATTGCTTCTGCATCAGAGAAAAATATATTAAAAGTTTAACTAAAAACCTAAAATAACGAAAAAAAAAAAAAAATCACTTTCCGTCAATTCTCATATTAAGCAAGGTATTTCATAAACATACATTGTTGAAATAAATAGAATTCAATAAATCTTTGCGGTCTCCGAAACAGTATATTAAATAACATCATACGCGAATAAATTGATATTAAAAAAGTGATGTCGCATGGAATTATTGGAATGAACAAGTTAATGCATTTAAAATCGCGCATATGCAATGTCGCGTGTCCAAATTCCAGCGTCATCCATTACATCCATATGTATATACATAGCACGCAAAAGAGAAGAAAAATAACGATGAGCATTGGATATTCGCCTCTACCGCAGATTTTTTTTTTTTCTCGAAATACGCTTATCAAGCGGTATTCTCTTCTTCCCCAATTTCAGCTTCCGTCGATCTAGATGGCTGCCGTTGTTCCGTTTATTCGATTTCGGAAATTCTCATGCTGTCTCGTTTTGACGCGTTTTCCCGGCGCAATCGGCAGCATCGGCGACGATTGTGCGACAGCTCGCCGACCCATCTCGACGTTCGTTAATTGTCGCGGCGGCGTGGCGAAGTTGGAAACAGCAGGTACATGTAGTAGATGGCCAGGGCTTACCTCATGCGTATCGCGTTTAACTATGTTTTAATTTTCTCCCTCTTTGCCCAATCTACCGTTATTCCGACGCGAAACATCGCATACGTGCGTTGGGAAAGAAAAACTGCGGGACAATGCACGAATTCGCTGCCCGGAAGTTGCTCAATGGCCGCTCGGTGATTGCGATTCCACATTTCGATCGCGTCCGTTAAAAATAACGGATATGGCGATCACCCTTTTTTTTTAATTTAGTAACGCAATTACGTGCAAATAATTAACGATAAATGACGACTATAAAAAAAGTAATTGTTTTTTTTTATCATTCAAGTAATTAATGTATTTTGAAAACGATAAAAGCACATTAGGCGATATAAATGTAGAAAAGAGAGTGCATCTTTTTAATTTATTTTCTAAACAAAATGTTTAATATAACTCTTTCGTATAAATTGTTACATGAAGTTACGCGCAGCAAATTAATGTTTAAATATTTCAATGCAATACAGTGCTTGCCGTTTCATTTTAATTTCCCTGAATTTATTTCGTGATATTCCATTAAAATTGCAATTTGCTTCGTGCAATTAGTCTATTAGTGCCATTAAAGAAATTAAGAGTGAATGATGGCTTCGTTATGAATGTCTCCGCAATTTCGTTAATTTTGTTATAGCGAGTTTCGAAGCAGCCATGTATGATAAATAAAAGATTCTTTCTATACGTTAGTACGCACGTATACGAATATCGTTTTTAACGTTTACTCATAGTATTTTCCACGCATAAAATACATGCAATGTACAGCGTGTGTAACAGAAAAATCGGTATATGAACCGCGTACCAATTAAAATCAACCGTTTTTGTACTTAATTAAAAAGGCGGTGTATGTATTCATTAAAAACTGAAATATGTAAATATTTCTATGTATATTATATGTAAAAATGCTGTGCATAGAGGTTTGATCAATGCATATTAATCCATATAAAAACGATGAAGATTGAATTAAATACAGAATATATCATATCCACACAGTTCAGAAAGTTATTTGACTAAAAAAAATATATAAAATTAAAAAAAATACTTTCATTAAGACAGAAATTTAAATTAATTTTCAGATTCGATCTTCTTTCTAACTAATAAGAAATTTAAATATTAATTTTTCAGCTTTAAAAATATTAGCTACTAACAGAATAAAAATGTCAAATAAAGATTTTATAATATAATAGATGTATAAGTCTTATTTATAGTATGTAAAAAAATAGGTACGCGCTCGCTTGATGAAAAACTGTCGAACAGGAAGAGCGAAATAGAAGTCTATGTGTTTTTTATATCATCATTACATTTATTGAAACAGTATTCACGTCGATGAATATTTTTACAATATAGTATTCTATGTCGCTTTTTCGCTTTTAATCTTTTTGATTCATGCTTAAGTTCTCTCATAACATGATACATAATCGATTATGAATTTTATGTACAATGCAGTCTAGTCTCTTACCTAATGTATTGTGCAACATTCCGTAAGTATGCAAATCGCGGATATTGATTATCTAGTTTACAAATAGAAATAATTGTCTCGATATTTTTCTGTTTGATTTATGTTATATGCACAGGAATGTATTTTTTAAATCTTATAATTGAGCCACGGTTTGTGCTATAAAAAAAAATCACGGTGGAATCTATCGGAAACCACCAAAACGCGAAGCATCGTGAATACAAACTTTTTTTTCTATCAAACTGAAATTGATTAAATACATTGATTTAACATACACCAGTAGCTCAATGAAAGTGATTCTTCAATCTAAAACAATTTTTTCGCTTTGCACTTTGATCATGTTTTATGTAATTACACTAGCCTTTCTCTCTCTCTCTCTCTCTCTCTCTTTCTCTCTCTGTCTCGCTCTCTTTCTTTCTCTGCATTATATAAGTCGTAATTTTCGTCTGGAATATATATGACCCGATTTACTTATATAAATCAGAACGTAAAAAATTATATACAAATTGAAAGCATTGCGATATTTCCCCTCGATTCTGAGTAAAATCTAGAAATGTTTCATGATCTTCAGTGGATAGATTCTAATTTGTGTTTTCCGAGCTATACCGTTATAAAAAATCTATGGGTTCTAAGATAAATCGTATCTTAACATTTTAATCATTATGATATATTTCTTTACTCGTATTATATTATATTACGTAATAAATCTATTACCTAATGATTTACTGCTATATTCTATATTACGTGCGTTGAATTATTCAATAATCATATCTAGGATTTTGTTTTTTTCTTGTATTTTTTTTTCTTAAAAAAAAACGGCTGTCTTGAAAGAAATTAATCAGAAAAATCATTTGAAAATACTGAGCTGTCTTAGTTAGATAATCACAATTGAATGAATTTAATCAAATATATAGGAAGATAAATAATTTAAGTATTTATCTTTCGTCTGATGGAAAGATCGATGGAAAGAATCTGATGGAAATATCGAATCTGATATTAAAATCGGAAGATCGCTTTACAATTTAATAATGGACAAACAAAATTTTATAATAATAAAATCATATCTGTTATGTACAGAATTATTTGACTCACATGTAAAATTAAATAAGTTATTTATTATTTTCTCTAAAAAATCTTATTTCTGTTTTTATTTCAAAATTTTATTAACTTCCTTTTTTTTTAAAGTATAAAACTAAATATTGTATAAGACACACACACATATAATTTAAAAAATTTTATAATATAGGCTGCGGTCCACGAATACTTTGAAGCACTCGATTTGACCAATCAGGAAATACAAATCTACGCTTCGAAATATTTATAGTATCAAATGGACTGCAGCCAATAAATAATTAAATAATTCTTTAATAATAAATAATCGTGATAATCAATAATTTATCAACATTTTATAGAAAGATAAGTGATTTATCGTAGTAAAAGGCGACTTTTAATTATAGTTCTGCAAAGGAACCTTTATTTTATTTATAATTACATTTTGATCTTTTGAATTATACTTTCCGCACTATTATCATGATACATAACGCACGGGAACGCTTATTATTGACCTATTTAAATATATTTACGTATTATCTTTTCATATATTTACTTATCTATACACGAGCTTCACAATACATTTTAATATAACATCCGTTATCCATAATCGTTGATGTCCACTTGATTATATTTTGATTAATCGGTGAATTAATTTTGACGCGTTTTGATTTTCAAAAAAATTTGAAACTTTGATATTCTCATAGAAAATTTAAATAAATTGGAAATAAGGTGACATAAAGTTTGGAAAAGGAACATTACTTTCGACGAATTGCATTCTGATTATCAAATGATGAAGACACATATGTGTTGATGTAACGAATTATTTAGTTTAAAAAATCCTGTTTACAATAAACAAACAGAAACATATCGAGGCCACCTATCTACTGTTATTACTAAAGTGATTATTTCTGGTTGCCTTTCCATTCTTTGGTGATGTAACTTTGTATATTATAAATATTCTTTCCTGATATTGGAAACAATTATATTTTGTGTTCGGTCCATTTGACTCTACAAATGCTGTGAAACTTTTGATTGATCAATTGGAAGAAATAATTTTATTAACTGATCAATCAAAGAATGCTTCAAAGTATTTGTAGCATTAAGTGGACCGTAGCCTTTAACATATAGTACAGAATTAAAAAAAATTTTTTTTTGTGAAAAGTAAAAGTTAAATTGTTCATAATGTTCATTCGTGCCTTCTAATTGCTCTCGATTACTTAAATAAAAAATTAAAATTAATTTTGAAACGTAATGTCTTATGTAGACATTAATTTCGTTTCTATGCACCTTTCTATCAACCTTTTCCTGTATATAAGTCAAAAATTCTTTTTCAAAATTTATATTTTTATATTTCAAATATGCTTCTCAAAGAAAAAAATAGGCTTTTACAAGTTTAATAATATTAAATATCTATTTAGAACATAAATTAAAAAAAAACATTTACACTTATACATAAATATAACAATACTCGATTAAAATTTTACTTTAACGTCATAAACAAAAAATTTTTTAATATAAATTTTTAACTCTTTAAACAATTCTGTCATATAAATTAAAAGACTACGATTTGATAAACAACAATTTTGATTTTATAAACAGTAGATTATCATAATATTAACATAATAAATGTTGATGTCATAAAATTTGGATTTTACCTATAATTTGATGCAAAACATTTTTGCAATAAGATATTGATATTCTCACAGTCTTTTGAGAAACAATCACCACATTATTCTCGCTTTAGCGATCCCTTACTAATGCAATCTTATTAATTAACATTATACATTTAACAGAAACTGAATAAATCAAATCTGGGCAAAGTTATTATTATAGCATATATAACTCAAGAAATATATAAAAAAATATCTGGCACGTTCGAGATACTTAATTGTGCCCGAGGCACAAGGTTTAGTTAGAATATTTGCAAATATACGATTGTATGTGTACCATACAATTATATCGTAACCAATGATATAAGCTATATACACAATACTGCCCAGATCAAAGGACGAGAAACAATTATCGATCACGTGGCAATTCTCGCACGTGCATTGTACTGTACAAGGTCACGGCAAATTCTACCTGCTCATTACTCGTTTTATGTACAAGAGCCTTAATTTTATGTGATAATTATTACTCAATTAGTTGATAATAATTGTTAGATTATAAATTCCGATTCGTGTATAATAATTATTTCATAGCCATCGAACGGATCCAGCCATCGATACTCGGTTCGAAAGCATTGGCAGTTATAACAGATCATGCAATCAATCCGATCTTTCCAAATACGGCGTCGTTCTATCGGTCGACGTAGAATACTACGAGGCCATTATTAAATTAGTTAAAATACAAATTCTAATAGAGTTCTCGCAACAAAATGACGAGATGAGCAGTTTCATCATTAGACAGTCCACGCATATTCGTTGAGGCACGGACAACATGCCGACTTAGTTATACAAAAAGCACAAGTGCAAGATAGTTTTTTTTTGGCGAACACTCAATCATATTACTAGGGATGTTGAGAATGATTCGGCATTTTTGCCACAATGCATTTAACACGATTTTATACAAAAGAATGGAGAGTCTGTGAAAGATTTTCGTGTTAAAAACGTACGTGCTAAAGATCGTCCGCCACATCACTGCGTCCTTCACAGAGCTTTGGTCCACTGCACTTCGGTCCATACTGTGATTCTCTTGTCGTCGCTTCCGAGCACTCGACGAACGAATACACGCAGCGTGTGACAGCGAAGCGTAAACTAAAGTGATCTATCGCGGTCGGCCGGACGATTTTTCCGAACGTGTACCGTTCCGCGACCGTCGATTGCTGCGTTCACTTTGGACATTGTCCCTCCTGACTTTTGACACGTTTCACTTTCTTTCTTTTTGTTTTTAAGATGCGCGATTCACGACGCGGCTGCTCACCTTAACAGATTCGCAATTATGAGGGTGATGCTGGCGAGTAGAATGGTCGGAGCCATGCCGCAGCTTCCACCATGCTGCATAGCCGCCGGATGTTCACCTGCAACAGAAATGTGCAAATTAATTTTAGTTCCTTCGTTTTCAAATTCGGAATAGAGAGGGAGAGACAGGATTCTCAAGAACAAAGATATACGCCGCAGACGTCGAATACTTTTGGGACGGATCTCATATACCATATTGAGAAACTCATTTAGTTAAATCAATTGATTTCTTGTTTGAATATGGATAAAATAATTTATTATAGTTGAACTAAACCATTATTGTGTAATATTTTACTTGTTTTTGATAAACATTAATATCTGATAAAATTATTTATCAGAAACAAGTAAAATGTTACAATAAATGGTTTAGTTTAGTTCAACTAAATTATTTTATTGTATCAATCAAGAATTTGTTTGCCCATATCCAAATAAGAAATTAATTGATTCAACTAAGTAAGTTTCTATATATACAATTTTTTAAAATATACAATTTTCCAAATATTTTTTTAAAATGTTAAAGCATATAGAGTTACTTAATAATTAATGTATATTTGTTAAAATGATGAAAATTAATTCAGGTCACGAACGATCCAATTACGAGTACTAAAGGATGATATATCGTGTGTATATTATGGAGAGAGTTAATATACATTAGATTTAATACATGTATATGTATAATATATGTGTAATATATGTATAATATATTTAAAATGTAAATGTTAAACATAATTAAATGTCTTAGAAGAACAACGCAAAGAAAAATCTAAATACAGAGAGTTTCTTTTTATTTTAATTATTTTATTATTAGATTTTCAAGACAAAACATACTTTTTGTTTTGAATTTAATAAGCAAAGTGTTAAAACAATTCTTCAATAAATAATCTCTTTAATTTTTCAACCATTAAATATTCAAGTATCAATTTGAGTATCGATATTTGCTAAAATATTAAATTCTTTTAATAATGGACTAACAATAAGAATATACGTTTATATACTTTTTAATCACGATAAGTGTATAATTTCATCCTTTTTTATTTATATATAATATGTCAAAATAATGAGGCAAAATTATTTGAAAAAATAACAGATTCAAACAATTATCTCGTATCTTCAATATTAAATATCTATACGTAATTTCTAATATTTTTTCTGCGATTAGTAAAATTAGTAAGATCATATAATGATTTTACTAATTTTACTAATTGCAATTTGATAATTGTTAGAAATAATGTATAGAAAATTATTCGCGGAAGTTAAAGCAAATTCTATTGCACTTTACAGTTATCTATAAACCACGTCAGTTTCTTCGCATTGAATATTATCTCGAGTAGCTACATAACGCAGGAATTTAATTGTGCAGCTCTAATTAGATTCACAATCTAGGTTAATCGATCGTGACACGTTAAACACTAAGCAGAAACTTTCCAGCCTCACGACAATATCTCTCTCTCTCTCTCTCTCTCTCTCTCTCTCTCTCTCTCTCTCTCTCTCGCACTAATAATTGGATTCTATATAGAGAAAACAATTGAGACAATAATGCTTTATATTAAACACCTTCCACTTAAAAGTAAAAAATTTTGACATATTGATACACGATTATAAATAATACATAATACAATAACAACACAAATCACAATAAAAAAAAAACAAATTTATATCTTCAATTTAAGAAGTAAATATTTTTAATTTCCATAAATCAAACTTATATTAAATTCTAAAAATTTCTAAAAAACTAGATATTATAATATACAGTGTGATAAGAGAAATATATCATTGTAATTCAACTTAAGATATATTTTAAAAGAAAATAAAAATTATGAATTTTATATAATAATACACATGTATAACAATATATTATGCATAAATATTTATTTTCAATATTCAATGACGATAATTTGTGATTACATTATCTATATATTCTTTTGTTATTTATTATTTGTAACTGTAAAATCTCTCAATAACATAATAGCATCAATTTTGATGTATTTGTTTACAAATGTCGTTTCCTCGAGCAATTTTTAAACTGTTAATTTTCAGTATAAATCGAAATACGTTTTCCCATATTTTGTTTAGTAACGTCGTTTACGTAGTCTTTTGCACATAGTCTCACAGTATGTTCGCAATAAATTTATAAAATCGTCTGTGCAATTTTCACATGTTACTATAAAGTTTGACGTCATGACAGAAAGGAATAACGCGTTTAACGTGTACGTATAAGGCGCGCTAGCAAAGGTTAGAACGTGTGTCGTGATACGAACCGCGAGTGAAATATCGTTTTGTTCGGCAATAACAGCAGCTACGGCGAGCACCACGTTCAAGCGAGGAAACAACAATTTCGCGTTCTGTGTGCGACGGCGCGCGGTATCGTTGTGTCGCGTGTAACATTCGGCGGCAATAAAGATAATCACAGGTCCGGTGGCAGTGTATGGCATAACGACGGTTCCGCGATGCAGTAACCGGTCCCTTCGGTAAGGTCGCAATTTATGATCAAATTGAAAATCTCATCGAGCGGAGTTTACCGTTACGCCGCGTTTACATGGTCCGTTATCAAAAAATGATACCGGCGCGGCTCGACACTCGAAATATCGACGGGCAAGCATGGCCGACGTGCGTAATTGCGTTAATGCGCAGATAGTACGTGCCAAAACGGATAGCCTCCGGGTCGCATACAGGTTTATCGAGAAATAATTGAAATTTGCGGTCAATTTTGCAGAGTAATCAGCTGTGTTTGAAATAACGTCGATGGCCAATGTGCCGACCGCGGCGACCGGGTGCGCCCTATAAATTAATTATGCAGACGAACTGTGCCGCATTAATTTTCATCCGGCACCGGAAGCGGCCGCTCTGCGAGCGGAGCGCGCGTTCGCCGGGCGTTTCCGGACGAAAGTGGGCGCGATCGATGTCTCGATGGTTCGAAGGGTGGAAAGCGCGCCACGGCTGTGCGGGGCGGACAGCTGCGTAGAAACCGTGGAAACTGTGGAAACCGTCGAAGAAAGCTTGTTAAGTTCTGCAATTCGATTGCCGTGCAAACGCGCGCGGTATACACGGCAAGCGATTTGTTGTCTGGTTGTCCGAAGGTTTTGTTGATTTTTGTAGCATGCCGACGTGGAATGCTATGAATTCAAAAACATTAATTTAATCAGGGATTGAAGGGAGGCTAGCGTATTGTAAATTTATTGCGTTGGCACGATGCGTGCAGCATCGATGTCGAAATGAAGCGAAACGAAAGTTGCAAAATATCGATGCAGGTTTTTTTCACTGAATATTGAGTAGATCACGTCACACAAATAAAGTGATGATGATGTAGTGTCTTTCGAATAATAATGGACTACATAATCGGCTCTAAAACGATTGCAATTTTTCATCATAAGTTCCTACATCGTAAATCATAATCATTTTGATAATCATGGTATTATACAGTAATACTTTTTCAACATTTTTTAACCGTTTTGTAGCCAAGTATTAAATTAAAAGTCTGTCAAGGTAAAATTTTACTGAAATTTTGACTGAAAAATGAAATATTTATAAATACTGAATTAAAAAATGTAAAAAATAATCAATTCTAAATCATATAAAAAATGTCACTACGTAAATTAATTTGACTATTTCGTACATTTGTTATGTTCATATACTTTATTCTTTATTGAAAGGTCTCATTGTTAATTTTATTGAAATCTATTTATAAATGTCGAATTTTGATTACAACAAAGGAAGCGCAGAAGATGTTGATGTCGAACGGCTGCAGCTGCAGCACGAGTTTCCCGAAACGCGTGCCGGGACTGCGAGCTCGTGATGATTGACAGGTTGGATTGGTGAACTTGCCGAACAAGATATTACATGTGTTATCGCGAGCGCTACCGGCTGACAATAGATCAAAAGCGAGAGTATGCGTGCGGCACGGCGCCGAGTACTTGCTGCGACTCCAATATACGAGCCCGTCAAACTTTATGACGGGGGATTTCGATACTTGATGAATGAACGCGTGCCCGTCCCTTTCGAATGTCACACTTCAGGAGCCCGCTGGCTTCCTGTCGCCGAACTTGCGTTGTGAATATGCGAGCGTTTATTGATGTGAAATTTGTCGCCCGAACACAATTCCCCTGGAAAATTTTGCTATTCTCGAAAGCTGTCCCTGTTGAACAAATTTTCTCGGAAGGATCGCGTGATAATGAAAAGGATGACATTTTGAATTTCTAAATTCCGCTACTACACTACAGCTAAGGATACATTAAAGTTAATTCGAGCAAAATTGTCTACAATAATGAAATACATGAGATGGCAGAAAGGGAAGATTAAAATATTTAAAAAAGAATCTTAATATTTAAAAGTAAACAATATTTAAGAATTTATTAACAAAGAATAAAGTGGACGGTATATTTCTAAAATTATTTTACCTAAAAAAATGTGTGTAACAATTAAAATATATTATCTTTTAGAAATATTTAGAAACAAACAAAAATGAAAAATAGTATTATCTGAACGCATAAAGAGTATCTATTTGTACAGTCAAGAAAGTTTATCTTCTAAGATAAGGAACACGCGAAGCTCTTTTGTTAATATTAAGACGGAATATATTTATTGTATAAAATTGAGATCTTTACTATTTCTTAGTCCAATATGACGTTTTAGATGCTGGCGCATCGTGACATTTGCTTCATATAAAAGCTATGCAGTCTGTATTTACAAAATAGTAGTCCGCAGACTATTAATTTGCACGAAAAAGCAACGTGGAGTTCTTAGAATTGAACTTAGACATCTAATTAAAACATTATTGTTATACATAAATTTATATGTATATTTGTATAAGAGAATATTTATGTAGTAGTATGTAGTGATGTGTCAGTGGCACGTAAATCGTTTGTGTGCAGATAAGTCCGATTTATACTATGATTAATCGGCATATTTATATTATGATTTTTAGGCTCCCACTAATATTTATTTTTTACATTCAAGACTTTTTTAAATAAAAATTTTCTCTGTACCAAATATATTATATAATACTTTTTGCATTTATATATACATTTCAATGTTGTTATTTATATTTTACAATAAAATCCGAGATGAAATCAAAACATTGTATTTAGTAAAATACGCAAGTTAATGTGTAATTGTGTATTCGATCGAATAAGCTTGTTTAAAACTAGAAAAAAAAGACATTGGGAATTTTTCCTCTAAAATGAATATCATGTAAATCCGATTGCGTTCTAATCAAAAACAAGCGGTTAACCGTGAACTTTGATCGAATCGCGTGATGTGATGGACATGAAAATGTGGTATTACAAGAATGCCGACATGGAAATGTTTATACGCCGGTACTTGGAGATTTTTCCGCATGCAATAGTTCTTGAATGTGAATATGCACGCGACGTTTATCGAAGAGCGTGCATATGACGCAGCAACCCGACTCAACTCGCGCGTGCTTCCTCGACGTAAAGAAAAGAAAAAAGGAAGTATAAAGAAGAGAAAAATTCAACTATATCGAGTAGACGGTATATCGAGTTACATGGCACAAGAAACGCTGTGTAATTTATGCAAATAAATAAAAAAGTCATTAATTCCACTCTCGATTCTACCCAGTAATAACTTCACAATGCTCCGCGGCAATAAAGGAGATATTGCCAACCTGTTCAATAATATTAAGGTAATACGACGGATAAAATATTGCAGTTTGGTATTCTCGTTATTCGGTTAGTTCATAAGCGAATTACATTGTACGTACATTGGAACGCGTAAACTGTCGAGAACTTACTTCTGACTTTGTTTATCGAGTGAGTCTGGCTTGCATGCGGCATATCGTGTTTGCGGAATAGAAATTAATTGATATTTAAAGCAATAAAACGTCCCAATTTGAACATCTTACAGTTTCTCGTACAAGTGCCAACGCTACGTTATTCGTATCATATTGTTTTGTTGCTTTTACGAAAGCAATGACATGGAAATATATTTTTTTGATCAGATAAAATCACATCCAAAAGTAAATAACTATTATATTTGTCACATTTGTGGCTGTAATAATTTGTTACGTAATCTCTGGTTGGTTGAAAATTTAACAAATTATCGCGTCATGTAGGACTTGGCAGATAATGACTAATATACCTATGGAGGTATCCAGTGCCACTGGGTTATCTGAAAATTTCAACCGCGAATATTTAGATGTTTCCATCGCGATATGTCATTAAGACAGCTTTAAGTATCCGAATATCCGGTTTGCCGGCTATGTCGCGTGAGGCGAGGGATGATAGGCTGCAGGATAAGTTCATGTCATAAAAAGAAAAAAAATAGAAATTCGCTTACCATTCAGCACATGGACCATTACGCTCGCTGGATTCGCGTTGCTAGGGACGCAGGTGTAATTTCCGCTGTCGGTCAATCTGGCTTGTGTCACCAGTAGTCTGCTTGTCGTCCCGGTATCCGTTTTCTCCGTCTCCAGGGAAATGCCGCCCCTGCGGTGTACACTGAATTATCGTAGATACTTTGGCGCCATTCTCGTCATACACATTGCTACTTTGTCATTAATTCTCTCTGCAGGGAAGGGGCCGCAGTTTACGGAAACATCGGCAAAAAGTTCAATCGTGTATGGAACATAAATGGTATTGCAAACTCGTTCGTATCGCACGTTGTCAAACGTCCGTTGATAAATGTGCACAAATAAATGTGTACATAAAAAGTTTATTCGCAGATATAATTCATAAAAATGACGTACGGAATACACTGTAAAAAGGCACGTAAAATTATATTATGTAAAAATTATATACGGTTTATATAGTAGAAATATTTAAAATTCCGCGTTTTCTACAAGAATTAATATTTTTATTTTTAATTGTATAAATATATTTCTGTATAAAATAAAAACTATACATAATATTAATAATATATTTTATAGTTTCTATGTAAATATATGTATAAATTTTTAAAATATTATATAACCCAATATAATAATGTATGTAATATATATAAATATACATTACACATACTATATTTCTATTTTTACATTCATATATCAATAATTTAGCTTAAGAAAAATTGTAACTGTAATTTGTTTGCTACAAGTTAATATGTAAATAAAATTTTATAAAATTAATTTTAACTATAATTTACTTTTGTAAATTGTTTAATTATTATAGAGAAGAATAATTGTATTTATTTGTTGTGACTTTACTTTTTACGTATATAAACACATACTTTTAATAATTAGTCTTAAAACCCACTATAATTTTTGTAATTTTACATATTAATTAATTTTTTTACAGTGTATGTTAAAAACAATTTCAAAAATGTAACATTTTTAACATGTAATATTATATTATTCTTTGACATTGTAAGTGACACATTTTGCTAGAGAGAAAAAGTAGAAACGAAACTAGTTTTACATTTCTTCGTACAAAGCGTTATCTGAACTAATTGCCGGACAAAATTGCCGGATCAAAGGTCATTTGCTTTTTCGACTCTTGACGATCCTTCTCCGAGTTGACGGGCTGACGAAAAGATTAAAGGTGGGATACTCCAACACTTTCCGCCCGATCGGTGATACTGCAAAGTAGCGACCCGAAAAACTCAACCGAAGCCTTCCTGCTCATTTAGCGAGACGGAGGAACTTACGAACCATCACCGAGATCTCCACCGATTATGCGATAATAGCATTAACATTTACGATCGAATGGAAACGTTTATGTATAAATGCATATATATGCATATGTACGTGAAGGAAAAAAGAATCATGGGGGATGCAAGACTCAATCAACATACAATGTTTTTAAAAATATTTTTTAAAACATTTTCAAAAATAGTAGATTAAATTCCTTTTTTCAAAAAAAAAAGTAGATTAAATTCCTTTTTTCAAAAAACGTTTATTTTAAAATTTGGAGAAACTATTTCTTTAAAAAATATTTTATTTTAAAGTTTGAAAAAACGTTTGTTTTTAACGTTTGAATAAAGAATAAGTTTTGTGAATAAAAAGAAAGATTGAACAATCGTCGTCATCAAAATACCAAACTGTCAAAATACTTTATTTACTTTCATCTAGAGCTCAATTTTGGGGGTGCCTTGAAGTTATTGTTTCAGTACTATTTCATTAGAATATATATAAGTGAGAAATTTTATATTGTTGCGTTTTTTATTCTACGTTGTGTAGTTTTTACGAATCATAGTATTCATTTAGCGATAATGCCGCATACTGCTTGAATAATAATTAATGTAAAATAAATATTAAAATAATATTAAATAAATGTTAAAAAAATGCTTTCAAATTATTATTTTAATTGAATAATTAATATTATATAAATATTAAAACGTTAAACAAATATTTTTTCTAAATTATTATTTCAAATGAATAGTTATTGTAAAACCAATATTTTTTAATAAATAAACGTTTGGTCTATTATTATTTCAAATAAATGAATATAAAATGAATACTTAAACAATTAATAAATATTATTTTTACAATAAAACGTACAATGTAAAATTAATCAAAAATAAATTTAAAAAAACATTTTAAAAACATTACTAATTGCGAAGAGTAAAGCTGAAAATTCGATTCTTGCAATCTATACCTGGGACTGTCAAAATCTAGCACGGCTCCTCCTTGATACCAAGTAACGCTACTAGGAGGCGTACTTCGCACATTCACTTCGCACGTGAGGCTTATCGTGCTACCCTTCTTCACGTAGACGTCTTCCGGTCCCAAAATCGTCGCCTGAGCAGCTGTAACACACGTTAGAAACCGTACGCTTTAAATATTCCGTATCTATCTGTGCTAAGTGACAGGTTGCGATCGGTATGGAAACATCAAAATCGTGCTTTTAATTAAATTTATTTGCTTTGCATTGCCTAAAATTTTACACAAGCAAGGCGTCTTTCTATTCTTGTTTTACTGTGAAATTTTAAACAATTAAACAATCATAATAGATTTGAAGCTAATACTATTAACATGGCCATTAAACATTAATATAGATGACTTATTATCTAAACTCTCTTTTTCCATATGTTTATATTTCTACATGAAATTGTTGTAAATTTTTATGATGCAATATTATTGTATATCTTAAAAAAATTACCAGTTTTATGTTATCATCAAAGAAAAGTTTTGCATTATATTTGTCTTTTCAAAATCAAGTGCGGTCGTAATAACGTATTTGCAATTAATATAATTGGTACGTTTTGTGTCATCCACAAACATCATAACAGAAAGAACATAATTGCATTGACATCATCAATTCGATTAGAATACTACATCTCATTTAGATGAAACCGCTATAGTTAGTTATCAGTTAAATATTAATTAATATTATTTATTTAATATTACCGAATCTATTCAGGATATAAAATTTATCCATTTTACGAGTTTAAAAATATTGTCGATTAAATAAATTAATAAAACAACACATTTTTTTGTGGTTGAACTTCTTATTTAGAAATTTTTAATTACAGTTGACGACTTTAAATTTAATAATTTTAATAATTATTTGATAATTCCAACCTTGACATAATTTATTAATGATAAAAAATAAACGAATTTCTTAGTGACTTTTGTACAATAATAAATTAAAATTGCAATAGATTAATACGTAAAAATGTTCATAGATCATTTCAAATCAGCAAGATAATAATCTAGGATATACAAAGAAAAAAAGGAATGCATAAAAATAATAATATATAATACATTAGAACTTGTTATTATTAATGATAATTTTCGCACAACAAGAAAATGCGTCTTTATGTTAATAGTTCAGTACTTACCATACTTGTTATTCAAATCATTGCTGCAGTTAAAAGGATTTAGAATACACATAAAAACATGCAAAGAAAACCATGCAGAATCACAAAAGATTAATCTGAAGAGATAATCGAACATTTTCCCTAATTTATAGGGATATAAAAATTTCATGCCAATAAACTATCACTAATAATCACAATCTACAAGTCTAAATAAGTCGAGGCCGTACAAATATTGCTTGGGAAATATTCTTATTACGCTTGCATTAGGTTTTCAACGTTTCAAAAAAGGTTTTGACGCGTGGTTCCATGGCACTGAACATTTAACGCATAGTATTTACGACTCGCAATATTACGGCGGAAAATTAGCACGCGTTAGCGTCAGCTGTATCTGTGCAAAAAAAATTTGCTCGACAGTTCCGAACGTAACAACGCCTAAATGAAGAGCAGAGTGCTGCACGTGTTTTACCTTCCTCATGCTACGACCTCAACTCATTGTTGACGGTTCCGTTAGTGAACGGAAACCGTCAGTGGCGGCTTGGCCATAAATATACAAAAAACGTTCATGTATTGTTACTGCATGTAACTAAATTGCGAATAATACTTCTAACAGCTAGCACATTCAATAGCTTGGAAAAGGAGTCTGCTCTCTGCGTGAGTCTAACCTGAGTTGAACGTCCGGTGAATGGCGTATGGTGTGGTGATGGCAGGGACAGGGGCACTTTCTGGAATGGGAGGACAGAAAAGATATCGAGTTAATCGATTTCGTCAATACCTATTGCTTTGTGGGTTAGGAATTGAACTAATGTTGAAAGCACTATCAGTATACATATATGGATCACGTATGCCTGCAAAATATCGAATATAAAGAATATTTTTTAATGTTGGTTTTATCAAAGAATATTCCTCAAAGCCAGTTTTGTTTTCTATCCTTCGTTTTTATGCATGTAAGTTAAGATTGTTGAGATTTTTTAATTTAATATTATATTTTTTAAAATTATTTAACTTACTATAATAATCAAATTATAATGATTGAATAAATTCCTATTTAAAATCTCTTGGATTTAAGCAATAAATGAATTATCAAACCGAATTAATTGATGAGCAAGTAAACATGTTATTATTTTTCAACATTTTTTGAATATTTAAATATCCTGTAGATATTAATATTTATACAATGGAGCCTGTAATTTATTTCGTTCCCAGAAAACGTGTCGAATCCTCTTGTCAGATAAATTCTAATTGTCGAAATATTTTATTAATTTTGTATTAAGCTATTATATATACATACATATATATATATATATATATATATATAGATGCTTTACGTATTGAAAGACGAAATCGATACTGTGCGCTGGTAATAATTACAGTAACTGCAATATTATGCCATCACTCGATCAGAGAAATAGATGCAACAAAGCTAATCGATACTTTAGGATATTCCTCACGTGACAGACATGCAAGCGGAAGCATTAATCACTTTGGTCATGCTGGTGCGTATTCGAGTTATCCAGCAGTGTCATTCCTGATCAATCAGGTGATAGACACTTATGAAAGCGTTCAGATATTCTTTCACCTATTGTAAAATTACGTAAAATATATTTACAACGGTATAAAGTTATTACGGGATCTAGCTTAACCCTTTCACAGTTTTTCGCTTATATTAATTAAAATAAATAGAAGCTAATTTAAAAATTATGAAATTTAATGCAACGTAGTAGTAAAATGAATTATAATAAAATATCTATTAAGATTTATAAGGTATATATTGTAATATATTATGAACACTACATAACGTTAGAACAATTAAAAATTCACAAATCTATGTTTAGTGTATTATATATATTTAAATATAATTAAATGTTCCTTTTTCTTTTCTCTCTTTCTCTCTCTATCTCTCTTTTTGTCTTCTCTTGTCTCATAATTAAGCGATCCGTAAAAGGGTTATCTGAATAAATTTCTAAAGACTCTACGATCTTGATTTTACCTTCGACTTTTAACACGAAGGCTAAGTTCATTTTGGGCTCGGTGTTAACCTGGCATTCATAAATCCCAGCGTCCCGTGGTTGAATGTATTCGATCCTCAGCGTCCATTCGTCGGATGATTCGGGATGCTTAACGGAAAATCTTGCGTCTCCCGTGTAAGCGAGGATCGATGACGTCAGGATATGCAAATCCCTCTTACGTATCCAGGAGATCTACAAGCAAAGTAAATGCTCAATTAGACTCTATCCGCTCGAGTACCGACCATCGATTTGCTTATTTAAATAATTAATGCGATTATTGCAATTGCACTTTCATTGTTTTAGAAAAAAATTATTGTATTACAAAGTTGCAACAAGTTGCGTTTAATGTTAAGGAAAGGCTTTAAATAAGTTACGTCCTGTAAGAAAATTTTTAACTTCCTATATTTAAAAAATTTGATAGGATTTTTCTCCAGAGACAATTCAATTTTAATCATAGATATTACTTTACACTATTACATTAGACAATTAGATATTTCCGAGAGACATGTTTTGTAATCGAAATAGAGTGGCAGGAGAAGACCGATCGAATCTAGTCTCCCTCAATTCATCAGATGACGGCAATTAGTCGATAGCGCGATTAATCGACTCTTGGTTAATCGGTATCCAACTATCCATTTATTTGATCAATTATGTCGTCCGTCATTAACTCCTGATACTGCTGTCCGAGTCAATTTAAAAAGCAACGTCCATTTCCGGTCAGTTTAGCTGTCAGTCTGTCGTAGAAAATATTTCGAATTTAACAATAACTTTCGTGACCGCATAGGCATGTAATGCATGGACGATCGGTTCGACCCATTGTTATAATGCTTCCAGCACAAACACGCGTAATGTGTAACGTTTCGTCCGCGCAAACGTTAAATATTGTCGGTCCGTGTCGCAATAAATATTCCATTCGATCGATTCCATCGTCAATTGTTGATCGATCAAGCACGTTACCTGTGATAATAACTGAATTACCACACCGTTACATCAAAATTGCAGTGTAATCTGAAATTTGTCGCAGCTTGGTGCATACATGTCAGCGTGTGTGGCATTACAAATGAGGTATTACATTTTCGTGGTTTACAACATCGGCTATTAAGCACGATAATAAACGGTTTCCGCGGTTTAACCTTTCGGATTTTGTGGATTAATACGTTATAATCGCGGTAATATCAAGAGATAAGAGCTGTATATATTTTAGATATCCTTCTAAGATTTAAATTGCTCTATAATACATTATAGGAACGTATATGTGATAACACAAATTATAGAAATCAAAGTCTTAAACGGTTTAGCTGAATCTTAAATGCTTGTATGATTTTTGTGTGAATCTATGTAGTCCTCAGAAACGCGCGTCAAAATGATTTTTCGGTCTTGAAACGCTAACTCTACTAAACTATAGCAATAATATCACGAATTAAATTGACTAGCAATTTAACAAATTTTTGTTGCTCATTCGCATCTTCGAAACAATCTTAATAATGTTGAATGACATTAAAATCTGTAAATATTGTAATTAATTCTTATTGCAAAAAATATTATCTCGGCCGGGAGTCGAACCCGGATCTCTTGCATTTCGTGCGAGCGCAAAGCCTTAAATGGTCTAGCTGAATCTTAAATGCTTGTATGATTTTTATGTGAATTTATATGTATACTACGTATGTAGTTCCCAGAAACGCTGAAATAATTTTTCGGTTTTAAATTGCTCTAGTAAGGATGTTTTGATTTTATAAAAAATCTAACATTTTCTATTTATTAACAAATAAAATTTCTTAATTTCTTAATTTAATTTCATTCATTTCTATCAAATAAAAAAGTATTATCACATAAATTACTGAACGATTTCAATCTTTATTTCATTCAATCGTAAATTGTACGACGCTTCTCTCTTAAAGTGATACCATATTTGAGTTTAATATAAAATAAAAGTTCCCCAATTCGAGGGAAATTTTGTCAGACGATTGTGGCGAATCATTTTATTGAATTGCTCGAATCCCTTCAAACGCTTCGGGCTGACGCAACATCGGTACTGTTTAATCGATAGCAATGGCACACGTATAACGGTCGGATTGGAAAAACGCATTAAGGCTCACAGGGGTAGTATTTGAGACGGCCGTTAAAGGTTGTCTCTTCGAGCCACCCCAACAATTATAGAAGTACGTGCTTCTGACTGGCACACCTACAAGACGTCCTCGGCATCCCTTCCGATTCGCTATCGGACTTCCAGCCTTATACCAACGGTAGATTGTTAAACGTACATTCTTTCCGGATAGAGAATGCCTGTCACCCCATTCATTAATTATTCCCCATCACATCCTTCTGAAAATCACCTCGATTTTAGAATGACATGATTCTTCCGCGCAAAATTGGATAAGCGAAGTCTGAAATTCTGGATATTAAGCAGTTGATAACGATCGATCTTTTAATCCAACATGCTATATATTATATAAGAATCAAACTTATCTTATTTTCTATTATTGCTGTTGGGCCGCTCTGGAATCTATTGCTCGGAAAAGGAGATATTTTACAATTTTACCATTGCATGCCAATTCTTCACAAAATATTCTGATATATGTCTGTAAGATACAGAAATATCATCAGATAATATCTTATCTTTTACTGAAATACATACATATATATAAAATACGCATATATACAATACGGTTCAATCTTGACATAACACTCTAAATATTCCCTATTTGCAATAAAAACTACATTTATGTAACTAAAAAATATGTAACTAAAAAAAGTGCTCAGATGAGTGCTGCAAATGTAGCATTTTGTAATTATCATAAAAATTGTGTTCGATTAATTATTACCTTTTTATAATTAATAGATTTTATTTTTTATTAATTTGTATTAAACTTATAAGTAAATAATGTTATAGTTTACAAAGTAGCTAACATGAGATATTGATAGGTAAATTTCTCAAAGAATTTGAATTGAAAATTATAAAATTTTGTCTGCAGAAATTATCAATTAATACCTCAACGATATTAAATTTCAATATTTATAAGTTTAAGAAATTTTTAAGTTTAAGAACGTTGTAACGAACGTTATTTAAAATCGACAATATTCCGAAAGCCGATCGTAATTTTTCCGTTAAGAGACACAAAGCAAGAAATAGAAGGCTGTTAAGTATGAAATAGAAATACGCTCGCGTAACCCTGTATGTACATCTATTTTATCGTTCATATCTCTCTCTCTCTCTCTCTCTCTCTCTCTCTTTCTCTCTCTTTCTCTCTCTTCTCTCTCTTCCACTGTTTCGTACTTTTCTTTTATATCTATAGTGTATCTCCGTCAGGGAAAATTAAATATCCTGCGGCTCTTATACGTTTGGCCCTTGGGGATCAGAATCCTTCGTAACTTAGCTACGAAAATTTTATAGTTCCGAACTCTTGACTTGCAATCGAGATTACGAGAGTAGGAATATTATATGTTCGATGTGTTATCATATCACTTTATTGCAGTAATAGTATGATAAATGGGTTACATTTAGCATTAAATTACTCATAATTGTATTGCTAATGATGCTTAATTAAATTAATTAAATTAAGTTATTCTAATGGCAATAATATAACTGATTACAGCGTGTAGATATAAGAAGCATGCATGATTAAATTAGAACGATAGACAGTGTCGTCTTCTTCTCTTAGTAATTTTTCTAGTTATTAGAAAGGTAAAAGAGAAAAAAAGTATTTTATCGACAATAAAAAATTTGTACTTTATGTAAAACGATAATTCTTACAGTGTTTGTTTTAATAAAAAAAAAAAAATAATTACTGATAATATAATTAGTAACATATACGTTTAATAAATTTAATTTAATTTGTAAAGGATTTTATATTCAAGTTTACATTGTACATTATCTTACAATTAAGCGCCCTGTCATATGCATCTTTGAAAGTTGAAGATAGACCCTTCTGCAAATACATAGCTTTTAATCGCCTTATTGTCGAAGTCAAACTACTTAAAATTAGACTAAAATTTTCACACGACACGTCACTAAGAACAATCGACGCAATCTGCAGCGAGATAACCAAATTTGCCCTACAATTTCCAAGCGCAAGAACCTCGCTTTTCCTACCGCAGACAAGAGAAATTACGAAGCAAGAAAGGACGGCGCTCACAATATTGCGCCAGCTTAGAAATCAGTGCGTACGAATAGCGAAAGGAACGAGACGGGGCAGGATCTCTCTCGTGTACTCCTCTCCGAACTTTTTGCTTGTTTCCTTTACATCCTAGGAATATCCGACAAGAGAAAAAGGGAGAGTGCAAGCTTACGACGGAGAGCTAGAAGTACATAAAACATCTTCAAGCACAATTTGCCGGGCGGTAAGCAACGTAAGTGAGCTTTCAGTGGTTTTGACCTTTCGTCGCCATCACGAAGATCCATCATTTCTGCTCAGATCAACTTAAAAGCGGACTGGGAATGCGCCTCTTTGTACAGCTATATCTGCTATATAATCCTCGAGCCGGACGTTCGAGATCAGCGATCTCGATTTCCCTTTAATTCGTAATCAAATGCAGGCGGATTGTACGCGCATACAACTACTAAAAGCGAATGCAGTGCAGCATAAGATAGAACGTATTCAAAGCAGAGCCAATAGCCGTCAATTGTATTTTTTTTAAAAGTATTCTTTTAGCCATCCTTTTCATATAATGTTCTTTGATTGATATGAATGGATTTATTGAATGAAATAAAAATAGGAAATTGCTAAAACGATATTCAAGATGTGAAATCAGTGAAACATGGCAATTTCTTTTTTGAATTCTGTTTTATTATCGTAAAAATGTTTCCATAAAAATTTTTTAATTTTTTATGTGCTTTCTTGTTTTTTCTCTTATAATTAATGTTAATAATGCTTTCTCATCTTCAAAAATTATTATTATATTGTATCTTGAGGAGAAAAATTTAAAATTGTTGAGGCAGCTGGTTGATGAAATGAAATGAGTGCGTGAATTTAGCGGATTTAAGAATGCAGTATCTACATTTGAATACATGAATTTCAAATGCTGTCATATTGTATATGGTTTTAGATCCATATAATCCGTATGTCTGCTAATTCCGCACGATATTTTTATAATTAATCTAAGATCTATATTCAATATATCTGTTATTATAATATTATAAAGAGAATTGGAGAGCATTAAGAAAACTATCTCGGATATTCAACAGTATTGACAAGTAAGTAATAGTTCTGTATTTTGTTTTATTTTTATAACCATTGAGGATGACGAGATTAAACGTCGAAATGTATGATAAGATTTAATGTAATTTTATTTTTGTGACGTTACGTTCAATTATTTTACACAAGACGATCAGCGCTTGACTCAAATAGCTCTTTAATATTTATTGTATTAAAAAAATCGAAGACTACGAAATCATCATAAGGATTTCTTAGACAGTTATTGTAATCTAATAATGTGAAAGGTTTTTTAAGAAAAGATTAGGACACCAAAGTCTGTCCTATCGTGCGTATACGAAATACTACGAAGATAAATTCTATTTATAGGAGTCTCAATATAAGTAGTTGCACTTTCGCACAAGTTGGTCGACGCGCTGTATTACAGCTCGAGTTTTCTCAAGTTTTCGTGGGATCTCGGGACGCAGTCAGGCATGTCGATCAATTTGACCGAGACAGTTTGTATCCGGTCGGTTTTGTCTCTGGCGCGAACTAACAGACGCACGACAATATCGATTGACACAAGTGAAATAAAAGAAGGAAAAGCATAAAAAGGTAACGCCGCTTGAAAACTCTGACATAATCCATTTACGCGTCAATTTTTAATGACGGTATATTGATACTTACATTGTGCTTTCGTACATGTCATCGTATCATACGTAAAATATTCAGAGATTTTTACAACTTGTGCTTGTAAATTTATAAATGTTTTGAATGTGTATTTATTTCAGTATTTCAGGCTAAAAGTTTAGAAAGATTTTTTAAAAATTGACATTTTTGGGATTACTTATTTAAATATCCATAACAATACGCTTTTTAACAAAAATTCTTCAGATCCACTAATAGTTATCCAACCTAAAAAAATTATTGTTAAAAAAGTACATATTATTATGGATATTCAAATAAGTAATTCTAAAAACGTTAATTCTAAAAAGCATTTCCAAATTTCTGAACTGGAATATATTTATGTATTATCCCAATCTCTGGCAATATAAAATTTTTATCTATATCATGAACATCTTTACAGAAATTTGTTACTAGAAGTATAATTAATTACTTATTTTGAGCATTGTGCCTTTAATACTCAAAGTAAGTAATTAATTACTATTTTTCAATATCAAATTATCAAGTGGACTTATTAAAGTGGACTTTTATAAAAGGGCTACTATTAGATAAAAATATATAAATAATATTAAGGAAAATGTTTATTTAAGACATTACAAAAAGATGAACCTTTTTCACATTAATAATATTGTGCTAATTTTATAATAATCATTTTCAAATAACATCAGCATTACTGCTTACAATTGCCATTAACGTATTGTAGGTAAATCGTTTCTCATCTCTCATCTCTTCATTTCTCAAACAGAAACTGCAAACACGTATCATCTGTGCGCAAATGCAGCGAGAAGCACGTCACGCTGGAATACACACGCTAGAACATTAGCGAAATCCATCCGACCAAGACTGCAGTGGTGTTGCCACATTGATCACCGCTATGACGTACTCGCGAAATTGTCAGACAGTTCGCAGCGTGCGAATTATTTCGCGGGCGCAGCAATATCGGCCTGGAGGTATGCCGCGCGATTATTTTATCGCGCGGTAGTCGGTATACCGAGCGATAGAAATTGGAGGTACCAATTAGCAGGTGGTATCAATTTAATGGCCGCACGGCATCGTTCGTCATCGCTGTTAGAGCGGCGAAATGCGTTCGACACGGGTGCGTTGGGCGTTGATTATCGTCGCCGTCGTTATCGTCGTCATTACTTGAATACCCTATCGGCCGCTTTCACCCCCTGCCCGCTTCGCCCTCCATTCCCTCGTGATTCGCTCTCTTTCTCGCCCGTGGCTCTTCCGAGTCTGTCGTAATATAGCTGTATCCTCTTCTCTCTAACGAGAAAAGCTCGCCCATGATAATAAATTAAATCGAATTTCACGCGCAAACAAATTGATGCTTTATTAGGACATGTTGTTTGAGTAATGTTTTGTAACAAATTTTATCGCAATTTCAATGTTGAATTTTCTGGGAAAATCTACGTGTTGGTGAACAGGCTGCATCATCAACGACACGTTGATTTTGGAAAATAGACTTTGTAATTGACACTTTGTAAACGCTCGACCGGTAGCTTGATAGACAATTTCAGTCACGTCATTATTTTGATATGGAGAGTCAAGTGAAGTAGAGCTATTATATACAAAGTGTAGAAAAGCGTTGTTTAACGTTTATTATGCCTAAACAAATAATTATTAAATTGCCCAAAAATTTAATTCTGTAAAATTAGAATCGTAATGAATGCAGGATTTCGCGGAGCAAAGATCCTGAATTAGAAGGGATCGTACGTCATTCGAATGAGCTGTCGAAGCGAGGCGAGACCAACGTCGGGCGATCGAACGAATTTCCGTTGCCTCAGCGGAAGACACTTAGGCAAGAATCCAAATTCTCGCGAAATTTTCTCTAAAAAGGACAGAGGACGAACGGCGCCGAAACAAACACGGCACTTCTCTTTTAACGAAGTGGCTCCGGGCAAGTTGTTAGCCACTATCTATTGCACCGTTCGATTACTGAAACAAGAAGCGTGGGGTAGGCGTGAACGAGAGGTAGGAGAAAACTCAAGTGAAGGGGGTCAAGTTTGGATTAGACGTGGAAAAGGAAGCGAAGCAGCCTTGAAAGAAGATGTACGGAAGATTGAGGTTGCGAAGAGGAGGAGAGAAGCGTAAAGTGTGAAGAAGAAAGCAAGAGGGAGGATTTAACGAAGCTGTTTGAGGGAGTGAGGTTGTTGAGATAGGTTCGATTAGACGTTCGTAGCAGGACTCGAACAACAGAACACGGGAGATAAGAACAAATTGAATTAGCGAAGAAAGCGGAGAGGATGATAACATTTTGAAGGAAACGAAATTATGTTTGGATATTCAGAAATGAATTAAGGGTAAAGAATGTTGAAAAAAGATAAGATCAAATAAAGAGATAGTAAAAGAAAATAGATAGACAATTTCTGTAAGAAGAAGATTTTAAGATACATAGATTATAGTACAGATTGCATAATATAAAATAAAACTATTTATTGAAAATAAACAATAAATAAATAAATGAATATATTTTTTTTATAATAAATTGTCTTTTCTTAAGACGTAAGGTAGTATTCAGAAGTGTTCTCTAAATCACTCTATTAGTCTAATCTCTCATCCTGATCGGAAATGAAAATGATGGTACGTATTGTATTATACACATAAATAATGATATTATTATAAAGTAGAAGATTATATGCTTGCCTTTATAGTCCATACTTATAAAAACTAGACAAGTTTATTGCATTTAACTTTCCAACTTTATAATTTTGCTATGTATTATATTTACTAATCTTTGAAGTTAATTTAAAGAATCATTCATCATCTATGAACATATTTTGACGTATAACTT
>NW_017305569.1:4265005-4265568 GCF_001594115.1 Trachymyrmex septentrionalis | reverse complement strand
AAAGCGGAGAGGATGATAACATTTTGAAGGAAACGAAATTATGTTTGGATATTCAGAAATGAATTAAGGGTAAAGAATGTTGAAAAAAGATAAGATCAAATAAAGAGATAGTAAAAGAAAATAGATAGACAATTTCTGTAAGAAGAAGATTTTAAGATACATAGATTATAGTACAGATTGCATAATATAAAATAAAACTATTTATTGAAAATAAACAATAAATAAATAAATGAATATATTTTTTTTATAATAAATTGTCTTTTCTTAAGACGTAAGGTAGTATTCAGAAGTGTTCTCTAAATCACTCTATTAGTCTAATCTCTCATCCTGATCGGAAATGAAAATGATGGTACGTATTGTATTATACACATAAATAATGATATTATTATAAAGTAGAAGATTATATGCTTGCCTTTATAGTCCATACTTATAAAAACTAGACAAGTTTATTGCATTTAACTTTCCAACTTTATAATTTTGCTATGTATTATATTTACTAATCTTTGAAGTTAATTTAAAGAATCATTCATCATCTATGAACATGTTTTGACGTATAACTTTAG
>NW_017305569.1:4263474-4264905 GCF_001594115.1 Trachymyrmex septentrionalis | reverse complement strand
TTGCTATGTATTATATTTACTAATCTTTGAAGTTAATTTAAAGAATCACTCATCATCTATGAACATGTTTTGACGTATAACTTTAGATATATTATACAGGTATATATTCAGAAACTAAACTGGAATTACGTTTATATAAGAAGACAAAGGCGGAAAAATAAGAAGGTGGCAAAGTGTCTGGGAAACGGCTGGGTTTAGGTTAGATCCAAGTAGATGGGGAAGTAAGAAAAAAGTAAAAAAAACAGACTGAGATATTGGAAGGTGAAAAGGGGTAAAATAGGGTGGTACAGGCGAACAGTCCACTCGAAGAGACGGCAGCTAATTAGTATTGGAGCTCAGTATGCCTCTTTGCAGCGTGAGAACTGCCCACTTTTCCTCTCCCCGATAGCACGACAGGACCGAAGGTGTTGCAAGGGGTGTCTTGGGGGTAGTTCACGTTAATGAGCCTCCGGTAACGACGCCTTTTTCCTTCGTGGCCATATATTCTGTCGGGAGGCGCGGCTCTTACCGACTAGCTGGCGCATTCTCTCACCGTTGCACTTCCGCCAACCCTTCGCCGCACTGGATCATCCCTCGTGCTTTATGGCGCGATCTTCCTGAGAACCAGACGAATATTCGCGTTGCCATAAGGTCGATCCGTTGGATGAAAAGCTATGGCAGATGCCGGAGTACAGCGCGATCATTTTATGGTAGTGATGAAAGATGAAACGAATGAAGCAAGAATATTTTATAAAAGACTAAAATACTTTATAAATGATTCAGAATGCTTTTAATAATATTGGAATAATTGGAAGACTAGTTAACATTATTATTACTTCTACATATTTATACTTTTAATTCTATATTTTAGTTTAATCTTAATTTAGTGTCAATCAATTCTGTGAATATGATATTAATTTGCGTTAAATAATTTGATTACATATCTTTTATTTAAAATCTAATATATTTGTGCAACTAACTCCAAAAAAATTTTTAACTATATATGTAATAAATTTACAATGAAAGGATATTATTAATAGTAACTCACCAAATTTTTAGCCATAATGTAAATTTGCGATTCAAAAATTACGACAAGTAAAACTTCGGAATCCATCGAAAGCTCGAAATTTTCGGACAACATGTCGACATCTCACGCGCAATTCCTCGCGAAGCAATCAACGCGCGCAGCCTGCGGGAAACTTTCCAGGTAGTTCCTGATAAACATGAACTGCGTCATACGTGGAATACGCTCGAAGGCGTCCGCTGCGAAACTTGTTCGACTTCCACCGGCACCTTCATATTCGCGAGCAAAACTACAAAATCGTATGCGCACGCGTACGGAGTATAAATCTAGCGGATGGTTGCGTGTACTCGGCATGCAGCCAATAAACGGATATGCAAATTCCACTGAAACACTAGTATGCAATAAAAACTGCTGCAACTGATATAAAA
>NW_017305569.1:4261712-4263374 GCF_001594115.1 Trachymyrmex septentrionalis | reverse complement strand
GAGAGAGAGAGAGAGAGAGAGAGAGAGAGAGAGAGAGAGAGAGAGATGAAGAGAAAGCAGGTGAGAGAAATACAGAATGTAGAACAATAATAAAAATGCGCGGAAAAGGGAATGAAGAGCAACAGTTGAAAATTGTTGCCTCAAAACTATGGTATAACGTTATTGAATCCCATAATCACTTTTATGTTCTCCATTTTGCTGTTTACATTTTATTATAAAAATAATTGTATTAAGAAGGAATAAAACAAGATAAATACCAATATTTAAGCTATGTAAAATTCATGATGTACCATAGTGGAAACGACTATATTGTCAGTTTCGAAGTTAAAGATAGAATGGACTCCATCGTTCACTTCATCGATAGCCAACGGCAGGTTTACCTAATCGACGGTGTTTCCGCGCGGCCAAACAATTCAGGGCGTCGAAAACCGTTTAGTAATTTACCGCTAGAAATCAAATTAACCGCCGTGAATTTAACGTTCGCGTACCTCCGTCGTTTATTCGAGTAACCTAATTTTTCAGTTTGACATTTTGCTACGTTAGCAAGGACGGCGGTGATAGTGGCAGCTCTTCGATAGATTGCGACCGAGCGGGCTTGTCCGTACATGCACATACAGATGCGCATACGTTACTCTATAAATCGTGCATTTCCCGCGAATTTTCCCCGAGATCGTCTCCCGAAACGTCACGACAAACTTGCACGTTGGTGTGCACCTATGTACACGTGCATGCTCCCACTGGATATATTGCTGCGCGGTGACATAGTAATGGTAGTTGCGGAGAGACGGCAAAGTAAACACGTGATCGATATTGTTTGATTTATGTGCAGCAAGAGCGTCGACGGTCACTGTACGATCACGGAGTGTTTTCGGAGCCTGCATCCACGAGCGATAGTCGGGGGTTGACGGGGGTAGGATCTCGTCAATGTGGCACACCAACATGCATCGAGAGAGCGAACCCGGAACCCGCTGCCTGCTCCGAATTTCTAATTTTCGATATTGACAACCGAACGAGTCAACGTCGCATATCCCTTTTTACCTTCTCCCCTTTTGATGTGCATTCACTTCCTCTCGTGATTCTCAACGGCGGACGACGGTGTTTGTTGTTCGCGGTATACGGCACGGCCGACAGAAATATTTGTGCTATGTAATTCGCGTGATTTGTTTACTCCCGCGTAAAGTGTACTCGCCGTATCATGTTGACAAAGTGTATCGAATTGCCTACTTTGCTGTTATTGTTCGTATATTTATCGTTATTGCGTTTGTTCTGTAAATGTTACTACTCTTTTCTCAATTATACTATATATAGTACGATGCACCACGCTACAATTTATATCAATATGTTTCGCATTTTATATGGAATATACCTAGGATAGTTTATGAAATATCTTTAATGAAAGAAGATCAAACTTTTCAGAAATCCACATGATATTGAATTGGTCCTGGACATGATATTGAAAATTTAAAGATGTTGAGGAATGTTCACGAATTTTAGATTTCACGTATGCTCTCAAAAACTTGAACTTTATCGACATTTTTATCACCGGAAACGTCGATACTGTATAAATGATGCATTCTTTTACACTTATTTGTTTTATATACACACATCATACACACACACACATATATATATACATATGTATGTATATATATATATATATAT
>NW_017305569.1:4257889-4261671 GCF_001594115.1 Trachymyrmex septentrionalis | reverse complement strand
TATATATATATATATATATATATATTAACATACATAAGTAAAGTGTCAATAATTACCAATATTGAAATTTATATATTTAAACATATATATTAGAGACTATAACAGAATTTAGCCACAAGGCATTTTATCTCCGAACATCCTATCCTGTAAGAAAGAAGCATATGTATATTCTTTTCTGTATGTATCTCACTGTAATTTATATTGTCTCACTCTATAATTTTGAATAAAATTATTGAATAAGACAATATAAATTAAAGTGAGATAGTTTAAATTAAAGTGAGTTTCATATACAGAAAGCAGATATATAAATCTTTCTCTCTTTCGTAAGATTTTGAGTCACTCGTAATAGATTCTGTTATATTAAATCTCTAATATATATTATATATATATATTCTTATACATTATTATGTTGGAATTATACGTTATATTATGTCGAACTTTTTCTTCTTCTTCTTCTTCTTCTTCTTCTTCTTCTTCTTCTCTCTCTCTCTCTCTCTCTCTCTCTCTCTCTCTCTCTCTCTCTCTCTCTCTCCACAGAAAAAGTTTCACATATATTGCATCTCTGATAATATAAACGTTACCAAGCAATAAATAGTTCGTGTATATCCTTTTTATTTAAACTTCACGATTTAATTTTTCATAATTTATGGATAAAATAAAAATAGAGTATCCCCTCGTAATATGGTTATTCAAAGGCTTCCTGAGTGTTCTCTTCTCAGGCAAAGCAGTCAACCGCGATTTCTCGTAAATCGCTCTTTCTTCCGTGCACCCTGCAACGGAAGTCGAGGCCGGGCGATTTCTCACTCCGGATGAAGAGTAACGCGCGTCAGGCATTTCGGTCGTTCAAGCGTACCCGTAAACACGCGCTGGTGCGCCGGAAGTTCTTGGCTCCGTTTTCTTAGCACTGTAGGAAATTAAATGATCGATATTAATACATCACGAGGTAGATACGTATCAAGTCCGTAATTGCGGAGCAGAATGCGTCGTATTCGGGCAACCGGATTTCGCCCGCACTCCCATTACATTGAATTTCACGTCCGCCTTGTACGTGACATCTACATCATCCGATGATTTACGTAATGTTACATGATGCATTATTTATTGAGCGCTTAACCAATGAAGATGCGTTCAATCATGCATCAAATTGTAATGGCGTTATAGATGCGAAGATTCTTCTAATTAATGTTTTTTTATCTAATGTAGAGTATCTTTTTTTAATATAGTTTTATTTTTGAAATATGTAACAACTTTATAATAATTCTAAATTGATTATTACTAATCGAGAATATTTAAAAAGTTGACAAATAGTCATAATGCTGTTCTCAATTTATTCCAACTTTTAGATATTTACGTTTAAAAGTTTAATTGAAAGCATAAAGAAGAAAGAAAATTTTTTCGTTTTTTGAAAATATTTTATATATATAATTTATAATAAAATACAGAATTTAAAATTTAATATTACTGTTACAAATCTAATATAAAAGTCAGGCATTATGATGCTACCTTTACCAACATATTCATACTTTATCGCAATAAAAATTATGAGAAAGTGTTTGACTAATAATTATTTTTGTAAATAGTTGACGTATTACTATAAAATTGCACAATAAAAAAGAGAGGAGATAGCGTTATTACTTTTTATCTACAGTAAGACAATTTACTGACGCCCTAGTGCGGATGTAAGAAAAAGCAACAAAAATGTAATTTATGTAAATTATGGCAATAAAAAGTCACGGTGAAACTTACAGATGAGACACCTACGATGTGCTGGTAATTTGACAGACTAACATGCTGAAACTTACGCGAGCTTTACTCAGCAAAAGATGAGTTTGCATTTTTGACACAGTTCTCATTTGCTTTATTTTTATTACTATAGACTCAACGTGCTGTTTCGTCATTTTTATGCTTTTCGCTAAATTACCAGGATTACTATACTAAAAAATTGTCGTCTTGAAAAGTCTAAAAATTATTTTGAATTTACGTACGACGAATAAAAATATCAGAAATAGTAGGAAATCCTATCTTAAGTTACTTTTAATACGATCATATTGTTATGAGCTTTCAAGATGTAATCTGAAAAATTCTTTTCGCTAAGGGAAATATATTTGTTTCCAAGGAAGAAATCTTGATGAAGTCTACCAGGTATAGGCCATTCTTCGCTTAGCCGGGAGGATGGATTTATTATTCCATTCTCAATCTTGGCGTTATAAATTTATATCGCGCGCGTATCGTACAGCTAAATCGAAATTCGAAGATGATACGTCCACGCTCGGCGGCATTGCTCTTCGTCTTATCAAAGGATCTCTCAGTACAAGATGATAGAAGCGATAGCGCAGCCGAGACGCACGGAATAAAAGAGATATATAGATATCTACGATAGAGAGAGACATGAACTATTTCATACACTTCAAATGCAACTTTGATGATTCTCGTCGTTGAGAGAGATATTGATAAAAATCGACAAAAAAGAAAACGAAAAAATGATAAAGCATGCGTTTAAAACAACTCTCTTAACCAAATAGCAATGATAGTATTCATGAATCTCTGTTCCTTTAATTTCACATTGTATAGCAATATATGTCTTTCGATATTACAATATGACTTTTTCATTATCAGAATTTTCTTTTTCGATCGTAGTTGAGCAATCAGTTCTCTCTATTATGGTACAAAAGTGAAAATATAGTTGATATAAAAATTATGTAACTGACTAGATAGAATATCTAAAATGTATTCCAAAGTTTAGCAAAATAACTACAAATCTGCATGGATTTATGTATCATTAATAACAATAAATATTGTCAAATAATAATCTGTAAATAAATTTCTAATATCTTTTTATGATTATTGTGTTAGATTTTGTTGTGTAATAATTATCTAAAAGAAAAACCATGAAAATTATTATATATTTGCAAAATGTACCCAAGATGATCTAAACGCATTTTTTTCTTAAAAATTTTATTACCTATATAAATATTGAAAAATGTCTCATATTTTTTACGTTCGGAAATGTTCTTTTTTTAAATCTAATTTAAAATTGAAAATCGATTTTCAATTTTATACTTAGAGAAAAAATTTAAAAATTGCAACGTTTAGATAAGCCATATATGTAGATTTTGATTACCATATATATATATATTATGTAATATATTATATATATAAAATACATTATTATTACAATACGTTATATATTATATATGTAGAATTAATAGAGGGCTTATATTTTTTAAATCACAATATAGATTTATTAATCTCTAGACAAGAATTTTTATTTTATTCTGTAAATAAATTTTTCAATATTCCAATCTTTACTCAATATTAAATCCGATTTAATGTTTACTTTATTCACGATTAGTTGACTTATAGGCATCAAAATTATTCGCACGTTGACACACTATTTGCAGGTATCCATGAGTTAAACAGATAAATGGGTACAGGTCAGGGTTTTGCCAGCGAAACTGTCGAATGCGAAACATAACACCATGATGTAAAATGAAACTAATCGCGTACACGCGATGGAGATCTGTATACATTTGTTTAATATAATTAGTGAATGTATTGTCCGGATAGAATAAACTAGAGGGCACAAACATGATGTGCGCATTCAAAGGGATCGGGTTATTTCATTATTTGTGAATTTCCTGCGCTGGAAGGTATGATATAGCGAAAAACATCCCGGACAATTAAATCGAATTTCTCTGACCTAATAATTGCATATTGTGAGAGCCTATTATTTATTTTCTCCTGTTTATATATATATGTGTATATATATATATATATACACA
>NW_017305569.1:4253609-4257789 GCF_001594115.1 Trachymyrmex septentrionalis | reverse complement strand
TATATATATATATGTATATATATATATATATGGGTAACAAAATATATTTTTGACAATATTGTTTATATTCTCTTGAAAGTGAAGGAGATACTAGGAAGGGCTAAGAAATGCTTTATTTTAGCTTATACGATCGTGTACGAGCACTTGTGGGATTAAGGATGAGTAGTAGTAGTATGTCGCAGTAGTAGTAGTATAGTACGATGTATGAGTAGACGTGTAGGCTTCAATAACGCGTAGGCAGGCAGTTAATTAACCTTTAAACTGTCCGGAATAATTGATTCCATTAAGAAGCACTAATGAAACTAGATACTGAAGCATCGTATATGCTGATCGTTTTACATAAATGTAATATTATTAATGGAAATAATTTACATTATGTTCAAGATTGCTTTTTCATTATAAAGTTAATTTTTAAAATTTTATTTTAAGAAATATAATAGGAATAAAAAATATTCTGCAAAATTGTACCAATTCAATCTTTTGGTTCTATTTTTTAGGAATTTGTTGTAAATTTAGCACAAATATATAAAAACTTTATTTTTATACTAGAAACGGTCCGTTCAAGTCCTTATTAAAATGTTGTGTTAAATGTATATTCATCATTTCTTAGAGTTAAAGTAATACAATTTATAAGTAAGTAAATAAATAAAATAAAAATAATACTTTTTAAAACATGAAATTTAAGATAAGTGATAAAATGTGTTAATTTACATTTATATAAATATAAATTTATATGAAATATTCTAATAAATTATAAATATTATTATAAATGTTAAATTTAATAAAACATGTTAATTTAATATATTATAAATGTTAATTTTTTACATAACGTATTACTTTCTAATATATTCATCTTGTGTTAAATTAACACAAATTTAAATGATCATTTGAAATGCATGAAACGTGTTACATTTAATTCAAATTTTCCAAGTGTGTGATTGTAACATTACTTTTTCTCAATTACCTTGCCACTAAATATCGGAGAACATCAATTGATTTACGAGAGAGGAAAATGTATTAGAGTAGTGCGTAAAGAATGATAGTTGGCCACATGTACACTTTAGACAGAGTTAGTGTGATCTCTGGGGCGAATCATGACTCCGGAAAAAAAAGGCATGAAGGCGCGGCTATGTTCCCTTTAGGATTAAAATAAATCCTAATCTAGGACGGGTCGTAAAGTCAAGAGAGTGAGTCCACCCAACACGGGCCGGAGACAAGAGGGGAGTAGCGGAAAGCACAGTCAGGAGCAAAGGAAGAAAAAGACAAGGCGAGGAAATAAAAGGAATCTGTGTGGAACGTCGGACGAGAAAATGTTACTCGAGATACACTAACTTCCTGCTTCAGTTCCACCATTTCCAAGATCTCCAGACGTCTAGCTGCTGTATAGATATTAGTCCCTCGTGAGGTGAACGGTTGTAAATTTTCGAGGACACACTCGGTGTATATATTCGAGCGTCATACGGGGGCCACAGAGATTGTGCCCTGCTGTATATGCAGCGCAAGAGATTCAGAGGCGTATAGCAAATGCACTGGGTGGATTTGATGGCCGAGAAGATAGAATGTTATAACGTACTCCTATCCTCGAGACTCGACACGGTAGTATTAATGGATTATGTTAGCAATAAAAACAAATAGTTGTAATGTAATAAAATCATATTTGTGCATTAAGATAACGAACAAACTGCATAAATAAAGATGTATTATTTGACAGAATAAATAAATAAAAATGAAATAAATATACTAATAATATATAATAACAAAAAAATATAAAATATGTTGTTATTCTAGATTAAATACATTAAGAAAATAATTCAAAATTCAAAAATATTAATATCCTTAATTTAAATTAATATGTATCTCTCTCTCTCTCTCTCTCTTCTCTCATATTTCTTTTTTAAATCAATCAAACTAACAATAAAACAAAAAAAAACAATAAAAAAGAAAGAAAGATGTGCTTTTAATCACAATGAGCTATATATTTTTGCATACTTACATTTCGTGTATTATACAAGTATAATATTTCTAATTAATTCCAATTAATTAAAGTTTAATTAAAGTTTGTTTGTGCAGTAAAGAAAATTCAGAGATACGTCGTTCTACGTTATCGACGTGTTTGCAGTATTTCCTCATAAATAAGATAGGGAAAGCCGTACTTGCATATGCACAACTTTTAGAAGAGACAAAATATTCATAATTAATTAGTCATACACTAATTTCCTTCTTCCTGCTTATTTCCAAAAGCCTTTAGCAGCACAAACCTGCATTAATATTTGATGATGTAAAGGATTATGAATTTTTGGGGGCAGATTAAACTTTATATGAAGCAAACATTTGACACAGTGATATTATCGCCAAGTCCTCTCTTTTGTAAGAAAAACAAATCACGTATTCAACGGGAGCTCGAAAAAGAGAAAATATTCATATACGTAATATGTTATGAATCTTTCAATAAAATCGTGATAGAAGTTTGAAATCATAATGTTAATAACAAAGAGGCATTTATCATTTTGCAACTTTTTAATTACGTTAAAAGTAACAAACAAAAAAAAACAAAAATATACGGATGTATATATTATATTGTATATTTAAAGTATTAATTTTTAAATTTTAAATTAAAAATTTGAATTTATTCTTTTAAGACTATTGTTAGTTAAAAAAGATGTAGCTCAACATTTAATAACTATTACTAGACTTTTTTCCAGTACACATAATTATATGTAATATAATATTGGTACATTACCAATAATTTCCTTTCTCCTTTGTAATAACAATTTTTGTAATTTTTTAAATCATTATAAAATATATGTTATTTAATAGATATAACATAATATATAATAAAAATACCACGAGTGACTGATAATCCATGTGTTGTTCAAGTCATTAAAAATTGGCTCGGTCGAAACATATTAAATTAGTTAACATATTTATAAATTTTGATACTATATATTTGTTATATAAATCTCATTATTCTTTGAAGATTTTAAAACGAGATTGTTTCTTATAATTTGTAAAAATCTTCAGTTTTCGTTTCGTTATAATTTTAAAGATTAATCTTTATTTTGATATAAACTTCAAATAGCGAATTTGATTGAATGTGCTCAAATATAAAAACGAATTAAATAATTAATACATTTTACTGTCCTGTTAAACAAAATCTGTATATTTTATAATTCGAAATATCAATACATTTAAATCAGTATACAACTTTAATATGCACTAGTGCGCGCTAGTGCGTCCAATCAAATTCGCTGTAATATTATATATTATGTAATATTTCCTGCAGGTTCCACAAAGTAGTACCTAAAGAGTTATACATATTCCTTGGACGTACCATTCGGAAACGCGTATTCGCGGCGAACAAGAACTGTGTTCTTCCGCGCGGATGCACTCCGAATGCAGGATCACTGGAAAAGCCGAAATGCAGAAAGCAAATACACGGTTGTACGCAGTCCCCATGATGGCGCGGGGATGGTGGAAGCTTGTAGTTTATCCGCATGCCACTGTACATTACACGGGTTCTCGGCTGTAGCGGGATTAGTAATGGTCGAGCACAAGGCAAACAAAGTATACAGCCTTGCCTGTTTATGGTGGTTCCGGAGGTTAGATTTGGTTCAGGAATGTTGAATTACGGTTAACATAGGTAAATATCGAGTGTCGTATGATATGATGTGTTGTCCTCAACGGTATGTCCTTTGCAAAAGTATTGTATATGGCGAAAGTATCCCTTAAAAATAAACACTCCGTAAACGTGTCGCGTGATCGATGATCAATCGAATCATTGGTCACAATTGGACAGTTTGAAAATTGCCTATTTGAAACTGTCACGCTATCCAAAGTCTTGGTTTTCTTGCGAAGTGAGAAAAAAACGAGGTAATTTCAAACTGTGAGAGAATGACAGAGAATTGTTCTTCCATCGGTTCGCGCTCGGAAATTACTTTCTGGACTTCTATGCCGGATTGAATAAGTAGAAAGCGATTTTACGGTGGTGGCTGCCTTACGTTAATATTCGACGGACGATATTGCCACATTTAGAAATAACTCCAGTTTGTTTCCTCTTTTAAGATTGTTTAAAAAGCTGTAGGCTTTTTAAAACCTACAGTGAGTTTTTCTAAAATTTGTAATAAGTATATTTTAAGATTATTATCGAGAAAATATATTTTGTTAAAAATAATCGTTTTTA
>NW_017305569.1:4252436-4253509 GCF_001594115.1 Trachymyrmex septentrionalis | reverse complement strand
TAGGCTTTTTAAAACCTACAGTGAGTTTTTCTAAAATTTGTAATAAATATATTTTAAGATTATTATCGAGAAAATATATTTTGTTAAAGATAATCGTTTTTTAAAAGGAAAAAAAAATTAAGTGATCGCTTTTCTTAGTAATAAAATATTTTTCTGTGAATACTCTATTAAAAGTAAAGTCATTTTATAAGAAATGTTGATAAATATAATGCAAATGTAAATACTTTTTATTATAAGTGATAATTTTAAGTTAGATGAAATAGCTCAAAACTATTATTACTATTTATTTATGTTGTATTTATATTATACATATTTCACTTAAATGGTAAAGCAGATGTATTTAATATCAATTGAGCTGTTTAATTATATTTGTCAGATATATTCAAAAAATACGTAGAAATATCGAGTTTTACATTTCTTTAAACAATTTCCTTTTGGATCTTGGTCGTTCTTAGTTATCTCTGCGAAACAGGCAACACGAAGACAATTTTCAAGATTATCATAAACCTTAACTCTACCTCTCGTTGCTAATACTTTTGAACAAGGGAACTCATTATGGTAAATTCTTCTTGAGAGAATGAGAAAACTTACTTACTTGCAATTACTCGATAACAATTGGATCTCTTTTTGTAAATGCTGTTTGGATGGTTATATAAAAAAGACTTTTGGACCAACAAACAATCGCCCATTATAAATGATGACTTCATAATCGTTCCAATAGTTCAAACAAATCAATCGCTGGTAAAATCCCTCTGTCTCTGTACCCAGCCAAGCAATCGCTGATTATATTTTTCTGCTCCGAATAGCACCGCTAACTATGCTCTCGCTGGCTGGTATTTTACGCGAATTATTTCGGCGATAAATTTTCCTGCAAATATACACCGCCTGATATGATTTACGTACAAAAGTTATCATAAATATATATTACATCCTGAACGGTATCTCTTTTTGCAGCTCTTTAAACAACCTAGAATAACAACCTAGATAATAACAATAATTATGATAATATTATTTTAAAATAATAAAAATAAACGTGTTATTATGATAGTTTTAATAAAACATGTTAGCAATAT
>NW_017305569.1:4247166-4252341 GCF_001594115.1 Trachymyrmex septentrionalis | reverse complement strand
TAATATTTATATAAAAATATTTAATTTAATATTTATAAAACTAATTTTATTCGTGCTGTTATAAAGTAAACATATACTAATCTTTATATGAAGATTTCAAGAATGTAATGTGATGTAACGAATAGTCCAACGACCGTTTCTACTATTTCATCTTCTAGCTTTGTGCCGATAGCATAATGGTCTTGAATGGAAAATCGGAAGAGCTAATAAAAAGTATGTTATAAGGAAGATAAACGACAATGGTGACGGACCAAATATAGATTCCATAGAGCTGGTAAGACTTCTCTTCTTATATTCTTCGATCATTCTTTATATTACTTCTCCATACCGCCATCAGATCATTGACCTTACGACTTACAGACACGACAAAGACGCTTTCGGTCTCGGCGGATAAACGATCCCTTTGGATGCGAGTCTAAGATTGCCTATACTATATAATAATTATTACGACGGCTTTCTTTTGAGAATCATCGATCTGTGAGTGCAACAAATGAAAAACTCGGGGCGTGGAATCACCTCGAAGAAAATGAGGTCAGAAGAAGATAGATATCTCTAAGACATTAATTCGTGTTTTTGATAATAGAAAGATATTACAAATATTTTCAATATTACACAATAATATTAAGAAAAAGTTTATTTATGAAAAAAAAAGTTAATTGTTTTTAATAATTATCTAACAATAAATAATTTATATATGCTATTCCATTTAATGTTATTGCTTACATTTCAATTAGTGCAAAAGCGAAATGTATTATCAGAAGAATTAAAAAGAAAGAAGGAAATAATTTGCAATTGTGCAGTTTGTGATATGCTAGTTGAAATTCCGATGCAAAGATGGATTCACTCAAGCAATTTAAATTGTAATCCTCGTAGAACCCTATGACGAATGAGAGGACAATGTCGCCAAACATGATTATAGTAATAATACGAGGTCGCTTATAATTATCCGGTCAGATAATAATAGTTCCAGGTCAGCACGTTTACTTGGGCTTCGCTTTGAAAAGCTTTGTGCTGGGCTGTGCCATGCCCGAGCGGACAGACGACAGGGATCCACTAATAGGCCTTCAAGAGCAGAAACGCGATTCTAGAAAGCCCTAACAACGAACGCGATTTATCCTTCATCCTCCTACTTGCTCACCTTTATTCCGGATTTCCGGAATCTCCAAATGTGCCTTCCCTGAACTACTACGATCAATCGACGAAATGAGGATTTCAGCGATCTAATACTACTCCTCTAATCGCGCAGAAGGTTCCCTTGCGCGCATCAATTTTGTCTTAGCAAGACTAATAACTGTATTAATTACGTTGCATATAACTATAGAATTGTGTAATATTAATAAAGCTAAAACTGTAATAATACGTTTTGATATGTTCTATTAAAAGATATTAATACAATAAAAATAATTGTGGTAATAATTTTGTGTTTTAATAATAAAATTAGTGGATTATAGTTACTTCTTGACAAAAAATAATTGTTGGAACCCAGATAACATGCATGTTACATAAGATATTTAAAAGACATCTTTTAGACATCTTTTAGACATAAGACATCCAAAAGATATCTTTTAGATATCTTATGCAATATAATGTTATCTCGGGGGGGGGGGGAAGGTCTTCTTTAACTCTTAAATTTAAGAATGAAGATAGAAAGCAATACATACAAAATAATTAAAAAATATTAGATATATTAAGACAAACTTGATTAAAATTTAAAATAATCTGTTATGTATAATTACGTAAAAAATAAACTCAAAATTACATTTTCTACACAAATCCGAAGACATTTAAAAACATTATCTTTAATTAGAAAATACCATTATTGTTGCAAATTATATTTGGCTGTATTCTAGTTAAGATGGATATAGCTAATTATCGTAAATTACGTTGAGAATCATTAATCCGATGTAATTTGCTAAAAATTATTGAACTGGATAAAATGAAGACTGGGCAAAAGATTTAATTGGTTCTTTATCGCATCAACATCGATCTGGGTTAAGAATCACAGACGTGCTGTGGAATTCAAATAATTCTTACGACGATCGCGTCGAGAAGCGACGAATGGCAGTAGAAAATGCCGACGATGAAAGAAATTAATTTAACCCCTCACGCGTGGGGAGCTGTAAAAAAAATGTCCGCGAAATTGGAATTAATCCGACCTCTCGTTATTACAAAGAGCTCCCTTTGAACTTTGCAGGGTCGGAGGATTATTCCGTAAGAACCGACTATCGCGAGCCAAGCTTGTCCCATGTAATCATATCAAATGTTCCTAATATTTTTAGATTTTGCGTGAATTATTCTCTCACGGTTCAAGCTTTGCGATACCTGGCGCTTCCCAATTTGTCTTCTTTCTCTTTATTCGAGACACTTTTCAGTTTCCGCGTTCGCGTAAAAGCCAAAGTCAAGGTAGTTTGCGGACTCGTCTTCTCGATAATCCGCCCTCGGCTTGGAGTAGACATCTCCCGGAGCGTGTAATTTCCGCGCGTAACCGCACACGAGGGTACGTACACGGTATGACGCGCATTATTGTGCGAATGCGCCCTTTATATAACATGCAACCCCTGGCGCGGCTTTCAACCCCTTTCAGTCAGCCGAGACGGCGACGGTGACGATGACGACACGAAGACGACGACGACACCACCACTGATGAGATATACGTCCGCCGAAGTCGACGACGTCTCGCATTCCGCAAACTCATAGAAAGACAGGGTTCTTGTCATGGTTTCTTCTTTTGTCTGCCTGCAATTACGGTGCTTCTATTGAAAACAACTGCCACCACACCACGCGGTGCTCGCTATGATTGTTATGCACGAGGGTTTTACGTGTCGAAAGGTGCAACGTAGTCGAAATGATTTTCGGTGTAATTTCGCACATTCCTTCTTTCCTCTCTCAGTTTGTAGACTACCGCACGCGATTTGCCAACATACAAGAATATTATCAATTCTGTCCATCATTTCGTGTGAAAAAAACCTAGAACATTTAGAAATCCTCATTTTTCACGTTTATTTCCGATCATAACTATTAATAATAAATTCTTTAATATTGTTTATATTATTTATTCCCAATAATAATTGCGATACTATTTATCGCAATCTTGGTAATCTTTTTTCTCCTGTTCCGGATGACTTTACTTTTCTAGTTCACAATTCATCAAACAAATTTGAATCTCTACTCGCACTAAATAAAGCCACAATTTATTTTAAGTACCGTTTGTTATTATTATATATTTATGTAAGCAGAGTGGAATTTTGCAGAAAAATCTTGAGAATATTCATTTTGTAATATTTTCTTCATCTTTAACTTTAAAGGACTGTACCGCTTGTGAGACCTTTCAAAATAAAAATTATTTTATAAGCGAAAAAAGTTTATTTTCAATATTATATTATTATTATTATTATTTTCAAGTTTTTAAGATGATGGTTTAATGACACAAATAATTTTTGAAACAAAGAGATACCAGAAAAAGTGAGTGTACCACAGATATATTTACAATACAGGTTCATTCAATACCAGTCGATACCTACGTATACTTCGTGACTTTTACAATGTCATACTTGCATTTCCTCTCCGAACGATTGAACAAGGCGTTTGAATGTGACAGCTTTTAGAGATCAAAGCGAAAGGATGTATAGGAAAATGTTAGATGTCATGCTCAATACAATCTATGTATTCTTTGCTGCGTCTTTTATATGCAGAAAATTTTTAGTCAGAAAATCGCCGATTTGTTTAAAAAGAATTAGGTCATGCAAGTCGAATTAATACGAAGTTAAGTCGGCATTTTTCGCTTTTACCGCTGGTTAAATCTATTCTTATATATCGTTTTTTTTATGAAGAACCGTTTAGTTTAAAAGTATCAAAAGATAAGAAAGTTTAGATAGACTAAAGTAGCATTTTAGTTTAAAACACATTACGTCGTAAAATAAACGTTTTACAAGATAAAAGAATTTTCTTCTGTGTTTACATACTTTACATATAATCTGTAGTTTTAATTATATAGTATCTGCAATTTGCAATTACATAATATTAGACAATAAATTTATAGTTCATAGTAAGCTTACATAAAAGATTTTTATCAACATTTTTAATTTTTTACAATTGAATTTTAACGAAAATATTCAAAATATCAGTAAAAAGTATGTTACAATGTATAGAATGCAATTATATTTTAATTAAAATTTATTTAATATTATTTAATTAATCTATTTAAGCTAAAAAAATTGTCAAAGAAGGAAATCATTCATAAAGAAAACAAAGATAAGACTTACGTCGGAATCAAGAAGTGTGAATGTGTGCAAGTGCGATTTTTTAAAGTTATGTTAGAATTATATTCTATTTTATGTATGGTTATTGAATTTCTATACATACGAGCCCCAAGGGCTTTCGATTGCCGATGCGCCGTGCCAACCGATTACACAACAGTAAATCAATGTTAGATTCGCGCTTCTAGTCTCTTTGCCACGATAAACTGTCCCAGTATTTGATACACAAAGCCTAGGTCAACAAACGGCCGACATACTCGTTCAAAGATTGAACAAGCGGAACACACAAGAACAAGCAGATCTAATTTAAAGTAAGATAACATAATGAATACTTGAATATATCTCTTACAAGCATAAAAGTGTTCTATATTAAGAAATATATTTAAAAATATATTTCATGTACTTATGTATAAATATATTTCTTAATATTAAAAGATTTGTAAATGTTCCGTCAAAAAAGAAGGTTACAATATTTTGAGACTAACAAAAAATTCTGTTAACATTGGGTTCACAGATTTGGGAACTGTGATTTCTCTTATCCACTTGAATCTACAAATTTTATAGCTCAATACATTATGAGATAGGACGCCAATATACTGATAAGACACATCACAATACTGATAATATAATATAATGAATAGAAGATGTTGGAGCGTAAGATTACACCGTAATATGCGAAATTTATATTATTGATTGATATATAAATATGCTCACTCATTCGTGTATTCACTGAAAGAATCACATTTATAGTCGAAATATCTAAATTTATTTAATTGATTTTTTAAATATGATTATATTAAAAAATAAACAGCGATCGTCAACCAGCTAAACTATAAAAGCTCTGATGATATTGTATCGAATTTTATTCATCGTAGCCAATAACATATTATAATTATAATTTTAATAATAAAAGATATTT